>NC_090252.1:61527639-61552639 GCF_037325665.1 Littorina saxatilis
ACACACACACACACAACTGTTGTTTTCACAACAGAATTATGATTTTACATCATTATGGAATGTCACGATTTATAGTGCAGTCAGCGTGATTGTGTTGCAAGGAGTATGAAATGTAAATGGACTTTATCGTCTGTTTATTTCCACACACCTGTTACAGTTGATGTTGTAGTTGAATCGGTTGTCGTTGCTGAAAAGATAATAACTTCATTCTGCACGGTGCAATAATGCGACACTAAGCGAAGTTATTTGGTCAAAAAGGCGTTTCCTGTACATGTTTTAATCATGTTTTACATGTGTGTGCAGGGGCGGATCTGGGGGGGTGCAATGGGTGCAATTGCACCCCCCCCCCCCAGCGGGACAAAAACAAAAAAACAAAAAAAGAAGAAAAAAAAAAAGAAGAAAAATGTATCACCTGAAAATAGCACTTTACACGCTCAGATTGCACCAGATTGCACTATTTTGCTTCCTTTTTAAAAAAAAAATCCCGGGGGGACATGCCCCCGGACCCCCCTAGCATGCTCGGCGCTTCGCGCCATCGGTTCGGCGCTTCGCGCCTTCGCTGATAAGATACAAAAAAAAAAAAAAAAAAGAACTTTGCACCCCCCCCTTTCAAAACCCAGATCCGCCCCTGGTGTGTGTGTGTGCCAGTGTGTGTGTGTGTGTGTGTGTGTGTGTGTGTGTGTGTGTGCGTGTGTGCGTGCGTGCGTGCGTGCTTGTCTATTTTGTTGGTGCGTGCGTTTGTGGGTGCGTATGTGTGTGCGAGCGTCTGTGTGTTTATAAGTCTGTCTCTCTGTTTCTGTGTACACATCTGATGTTCAGCCTGTCTGTTGCAAGCAGATAGGTTGTGTCAGTTCATCTTGTTGCTATTTTGTTGTTGTTGTTGTGATGGCACACTTACCCGCCATGCATGTTATAACGGAGTGTGTTGAACCGGCGACTGCGCTGGTCGGTGGTATCACCGAGAACCAAAAGCAACTGAGAATTGTCGAGTCAACGGCAACACAGCCCGCTTGGACCTCACACAAGGCTTTACAGTCGTCCAACGAACTACCAGGTACAAATGGGACTAGCGAGCCGCTTCGTTGGTTCTGTGCACCAGCAGTTTTCGTCTTGTCTGCCCATGTGCAAGCCCCTCCTGCACAGAAAATTCAAGAGTTCCAGATACAAAGGTGAGTTCTAACTATACGTCGTTGTCCGGAAAAAAACCCAACTATTACAATCACAACGACAGTAGCAATAACAATAACAACCACTTTTTTGTCCATTAGAAATGAATTTATTTAAATTGAAAATTGTCTTCGACACATCTAAATCATCTGTTCATCTTACCACAGTCACTTCGTTGTTTAGACATCTAAATCAGTTTGAATTGAAACGATATTGACTGCCATTACGCTAAATTGAATAAGACGCTCACATGTTGTGTTTTTATATCGGTTAAGAAAAAAAAGCAGGCTGTGTTTGGTAAGTTGCTTCAATGCGCCATGTTATGACGTACATTTATTTGTTTTAGATTATTTTGTGTTGATTTAAATAACAATTAAGCATTTTATCCTCAGATACAGCATATGGCCGTCCTGGCTTTCACATGGGGTAAAAGCATTCTTTCATACGGACACATGTCAAAAATCAACAGCCTAGCTGTTTCCTGTACAGAGTGAACGTTTTGCTGAATATTTTTATTGACTGACAAAGGTGTCAGCCTCTAGGAATTATTCACAGCAGCAGCAAAACTCACAATTTGTACAGGAACCGGCCATGGGGTTACATTTCCGTATTATGTCCAAGTGGGAATTAAGGTGCTTTGCGCTCGTGTCAAGGCCTTACCGAATATGTAGCGGTGTACATCATGGTTTGCGCCTAAAAGGAGGCTAACTTTAAAGAAATGCAAAAGCAAAATAAAAATAAAAATTTAAACAAGAACAAAAACAAAAAAACATCGGCGGTGTGAAGTATGGACGACTCGGTCATTCCTGAAGAGTTTCCATCATTAATTCTCCACCCCCAACCACCCACAGACTTGATTTGTTTAGCATAAGGAGAAACTTTGACTCCAAAGTCCTGTACTGCAGGTAATGACAACGAGAAAGCGAACACAACATGAAATCTTCAATCGTCATATATGTATAGGTTACAACACGAGTGGTTTTTTATATGGCTTGTATTTCAGTCAAGACCCAGCGGATGAATATCATCGGGAGACACGAGCCTTTGGCGAGTGGCTCTCGATTGATATTCCCGCTGGGTCTTGACTGAAATACAAGCCATATAAAAAACCACGAGTGTTGTAATCTGTATATCCCATTCTACCATCAAACACAAAGTGTAGACTACTAGCGGCACTTTTGCGATCTGTGGAGTGTGAAACAGTGTTTTCAGCGAGACATGGCCTTTTTGCAACCTTAAACTAAGTGACCGTCGCTGAAAAAATAAAACGAATGAGTGCATCTATAAGTACGCGGTAACACTACTTTCAGACCATTTAAAAGCGTTAAGTAAAGGTTCATAAGTTGCAAGAAAGTAATGAAGTCGTATAGAAATCCATTTAGTTGAAGCGCACAATTCTTTTGCGTTTCAGGTCGGCGGAACGGGGAAACCGGTTTGGCCCCCATTTGGCTTACTCGACTCGATTCAGAATCGATTCCACGTTGTTTTTTTCGAACGCATTATTATACAATTAGTCTTATTGACAGAGAAGCAAATTTTAGGGAACACATATGTAGATTTAACCATTTGCTCCCTATTTGAAATGTATCTACATGATAAACTGTTTTGCGAGTGTGTTTGCATGAACCTAAACTGGTATTGATGCGATGAAAACAGGACCCAAGTCTGTCACCGCCGCTTGATTGCATTTTGAAAGAATATGACTGGATTACGGAAAAATACACACATGTTAAGTTCTTAGATACCTTCATCGCCAATGTGGACTTACTGCAGAGCCAGGCAAAAGAGTAGACTTGCTCGCAAAACACGTGAAACAGCTGATGATAGCGAAGCCCAACCGTGCCAGGTAAGGACGGTCTGACAGATTCTCAAAAGTCGTCTGCTAACGAAGCAAGGGGAGGGTACTCGTGTTTTTGTTTTGGTTCGCTAGCATCTGGTTATCTTGTAAGTTGAATGTTCGTTTTTTCCCACCTGCATTGCTTTCATAATGAAAGAAACGTTTGCTTATTGCATCTCATACATCAGATCAGTTCTGAGATTCATTTTTGCGTGCAACTGATATGGTTTTCTGAGCCGTGCAATACGATTTTGGAACTTCATACAAATGTGTCACATTGTTCGGCGCGAGGTCAAAGGTCGGGAGCAAAGTAGTTCTTCGCCCAAATCGGAATCTGCACTATCATATATTTTTTTGAGTCCATGATGTATTTATTGAGCTATAAAAATACAACATATATACCCATACTGAAGTAACAGAGACAAAGAAGGGAGGTCATGGGATATACTGATTTAAAAACAAAGTGTTCATGCTTTGTCAAAAACATAGCCTCTGTATACAATATCGCGGGCAATGTTAACAATCATACCATGCCCACTCTTTACCATAACACCCATTTGCACAGAAATCGCGCTCACTCATACAAATATATTTTGGATGCTGCGGTAACGGATAAGCGAGTACAAAACCGATCTCAAAGTCGAGGCGAGAATCTTCGTCGTTGTTTTGTCTTCGTCACAGAAAACGTAACTTCTCCAACATGGTGATAACAATTGCATGCAATAGTTCAACACACAGCTCCCACTGTCAACCAGGCTGTAGGGTCTTGACAGTATTTGAAGTGGCGGGGAAAGCGTAATGTACACAACAGCCCGCACGAATATGTGATGGGTTTACACGATAGTTTACACGAGAACACTGTTGATCTTAAAGCTTGCCAACAAAAACAATATTTCTACATACCTAGGATTATATATATATATATATGTTGTAAAACCCGATAGTGTTGTGCACAAGACTGTAGTGAGAAATGAGATCACTAGCTCGGCTTATTATCATACACACTTGCACAAGCTGTTATCCCAGCGAAGCTGGAGGTATCCCACGAACGCTATTCACGACTTTCCGACCTGGACATTGTAGCTAGGGTCATGTGGGCGTTGGCATCATTGTCCAATCAGAAATAGTCAATGATCATCTCCTTAGTGTGTTCCGGTCCGGAACGCAAAACAGTTTGCGCGGAAAAAGAGAACGTGGTTTGACAACTAAAGGGCATTTTGACCGGCTCGCACTACAGCATCGTTCAAATGTGGGAGAACGACACATCTGACAAATAGCCAGTGGTTACCAACATGAGAAACTGGGGATAGGAATCGTAATCCGTATGTAAGTTTGAAGCGGCCCTGACGCTGTTTGTACGTCAATCCGGAGAGAAGCGCTATCGTACTAGGCACTGTAGGTGACATTTCGTCAAGTTCCACTCCCAGTGTGCCGACTCTATGGCCCTCCCCCCGCCAAACTGCTACCCCCGGTGGCAGGGAAAGCGGGTGACTGCAGGGCAAGTTCGATTTTGCAAGCTAAAAATAAATGTTCTACTACCTTGTCAGTCTAGATCTGGAACTCATGAAACAGCACTATTCACATCCCCATAAAGTGAGCTGGAGTTTTTTTTTCTAGATCTAAGCAATAGAAATGTTCCTTGCATGGCATAATTATTTATCTAAATCTGTTCGCTTGTCTGGTTTTTATATTTAGTCAAGTTTTGACTAAATATTTTAACATCGAGGGGGAATCGAAACGAGGGTCGTGGTGTATGTGCGTGTGTGTGTGTGTGTGTGTGTGTGTGCGTGCGTGCGTGCGTGCGTGTAGAGCGATTCAGACCAAACTACTGGGCCGATCTTTATGAAATTTTACATGAGAGTTCCTGGGATTGATATCCCCGAACGTTTTTTTCCTTTTTTCGATAAATGTCTTTGATGACGTCATATCCGGCTTTTCGTGAAAGTTGAGGCGGCACTGTCACGCTCTCATTTTTCAACCAAATTGGTTGAAATTTTGGTCAAGTAGTCTTCGACGAAGCCCGGACTTCGGTATTGCATTTCAGCGTGATGGCTTAAAAATTAATTAATGACTTTGGTCATTAAAAATCTGAAAATTGTAAAAAAAAATAAAAAATTATAAAACGCAAATTTACGTTTATCTTATTCTCCATTATTTTCTGATTCCAAAAACATATAAATATGTTATATTTGAATTAAAAACAAGCTCTGAAAATTAAAAATATAAAAATTATTATCAAAATTAAATTTTCCAAATCAATTTAAAAACACTTTCATCTTATTCCTTGTCGGTTCCTGATTCCAAAAACATATAGATATGATATGTTTGGATTAAAAACACGCTCAGAAAGTTAAAACGAAGAGAGGTATAGAAAATCGTGCTATCCTTCTCAGCGCAACTACTAAACCGCTCTTCTTGTCAATTTCACTGCCTGAGCGGTGGACTGACGATGCTACGAGTATACGGTCTTGCTGAAAAATTGCATTGCGTTCAGTTTCATTCTGTGAGTTCGACAGCTACTTGACTAAATGTTGTATTTTCGCCTTACGCGACTTGTTGTTTAGTTGATTAGCTTACACGATGTGTGGCTTTTTATTTTGTAAAGGTGGTTTAGCATGTATAAAATGAGACCGTGACCTAGACCACATACGCCATGAAAATAGAGTTCCCCGTTCAATACCAAGATTGCCAGTATTGATATTCAGACAACTTTTGGATAAAATTTATATGTGGGGCTGTGGTGTTGCCGTGGTGGCTTGTTTGCACGGGTATGTAGGGAGGTACGTGTATATCCGTGTGCTTTTGTGCAGGCATTTGTGAAGCAGGAACATGCAACATTTTTAACAAACATCAGTGTTGTGTGTGTGTGTGTGTGTGTATGTGTGTGTGTGTGTGTGTGTGTGTGTGTGTGTGTGTGTGTGTGTGTGTGTGTGTGTGTGATAAAACCAACTAAGCTTACATCCCGCACAAAAAGCTTCAGCTCTACTTTACCAGTCAAAGACAAACGCATTGCTTTATTCAGCTTTTGACACATATATTCACTCGATCAGAATCGAACCCTTTTCATGAATATTTTATTTCAGAAAAAAAATAACATTGATTCTACACAACAAATGGTATTGCTATTATGCTATGAACGATGAAGTCTAGCAACCGAGACAGATGAGGCGTCAAGTTTCTTAGCCTTTTAGCCTCTTATGTTGCATACATGTAATCAAGTTTTTTTAATCTCCTGATATTACTGACCAGAAAGGTACAAACATCAATTCTGCAACTATCTCGTACTTCTCGATCGCTAATACCCCAGAACTTGATACAGTGTGCAACACTCAAAGGCTTGATTACCTGTTGCATTGAAACGACAGAAGGAATTAAAAGACCATATGTAACTAAGAGGAACCGATGTATTCAAGTTCAGAACGAAGCAGTTTCTGCCTCGGAGCCTGTATCTCATGCTATGGAGCCACTAGAAGAGAAATGTCTGGCGTAGTTTGACCCAACAGACAGAGAAGTCAAGGGGGGTAATCTATCGACAGCAGTTGTATTGCTGGTTTGTATTTGATCTTACAAACCATTCTTATTAACTTGTATAAATAGTTTATCGCTTCAGTAAACATTCATCTATTTTGAAGATTACGTAATTTAAAAAATAAAAAAAATAAAAATTCGCAATTCAATATTTCACGCAAATTTTACTAATCCGCAAACAATTTTGCATGAATTAGGGAGAGAGTACGAGTTTGTAGTTAGACATATTTTGAGTGGAGTAGCAGAAATGCTTTAGCCTTGTACACATTATGTTATTGAACTGCTTAGCGGAGATTTCCAGATCAATTATACGGCGGTGAAAGACTGGTCTCTAGTACGGTCTATACATACAAAATATAAAAATAAACAAACAAACCAACACAAAAAAGGTTTGTGTTGCACGTAGGATTTAAGTATTTAATTGAATAGAAAAGGCAACATCGGAATAAAAACAAATCTCGTGGTTCTCTTGTCAAGGAGTAAGCCCAGAATATGAAAGAAGATTGTGGAGTAGGCTGCTTTCTATTCTACTGCTCTAAATTAGCAAGAGGCAAGCTTTACAATGCTATTCACACCAGGATGCAAAGCATTCAGCGCTAAAGCTCTCAAATCACAAGACAAACACACTTCTTGGGGCTACCAGAAATTTTAAACACAATTGGACAAATTTTTTATTGCCTCCCTTGAATAAAACTTAGTGAAAAAAATATTCTGAGAAAAAAAGTTATACTTAAAAGCAATGCTATTAAGAAATAGGTAGACAACCCGTGTAGATACCTTTATTCTTAAGACATTTTATTTTTGGAGGATGTCACTATGCAATTTTACAGATTTAAAAAAAAAAGCTTCAGATGATCTCCCTTGAACAAACACTTCTTGTTACAATTTGCTTTTAGCATGTGTTAGTTTTAAGGGTATATAGAAGAACAATAAAGAAAAAATGCTGCAAATTGACTGGGACGTATTTACAATTTAATTAAACAAAATGTTTCAAATTATCTGATAATGAAATTCTACATTAAAATTAAAGCAGATCTAGGGACTTGTGCACATGCAGGAAAGTCGCACCCAACATAAAACATAAGAAACTATGATCTGCATCTCTTGTTATGATGATAATGGGTGGCACCTGTCGACCGACTTGCACGCCATAATTATATATGTTTTACTATGCGCCCTGCATGTCAATGGCCTTTCTCTGGCATGGGTGACTCGATTCTGAGGAGATAAAAGAAAATGCATTTAGTGCAAGCAGTACATAATGACAACACAAATACAATAGCAGCTGCTGGTTTCAGAGTATTTAGTTAAAGGCCCACCCCAACTTGTTTGCCTCAATGTCGCAGATTTGGTAAGACTTTCACATTGAGTAAGACAACAAATTTAACAATGTTTTGATTTAAAAAAAAAGTATTATTCATTTTTGTCGTCTTTGGCCCCATTCACTGGGAATCTTACTCAAGGACAAGGATTTTTCTTAGGAATTTGTGTATGTGAAGCTTTCAAGCCCTAGCTTCAGAAACGTCCAAGAAACCCTCAATAATGGATTTTGTTGTGCCTAGTGATGGCTATCCAACCGAGTGGCGGAGCACTGGTGAATCCTTTCATTCTCCTGATTGCTTGATTCTGTAATGACATTGTGGAGTTGGTAGTTATGTGAGTGTGTAGTGCCTGCTCTTCGTTGTTTAGTCGGGGGAGGGGGGTATTGAATCATCTGATCATAAAGTAAGACTTCACTGTGATGTGCAGAGATTTAGTCAGGTACACAAAATTGCTATGCTATCACGAAATTAGATGTTATATCCTCTAGATGGGCAACACAACTACATCAGATTTCATGGTTGGGTTTTCGCAAGTCAGCAACATGTTTTGAAGTTCTCATTGGGTAATCACGGCTGACATCAAACACAGAAAACGTGGGAAAAACATAAATCAATGAACTCGCCTTCACTGCATAGGGATACTAGCCATTATGGGTCTGCCGAAGTAGCTCCTGCACATATTTAATCAAGTATTCATCTTATTAACATGTTCACACTAGGTATACAAAAATAAAAAATAAAGCACATTCAGACAGGTTTGACCCATTACAGCTGCTGTTCCAGACCAAAGGCCATGTTTCTCTGTGATTGTAATCATAATTATTGTTTATGAATGACTTCAGTTTTTCTAAGTAAATCTCTCGTTGTAATTACTGGTAAATGCATTATCCCAATTAAGATATCCTCATATGTAACCTGCGTAAACTTCATTTCAAGTGTTTAATTTTTTTTAACTGGCCAAGAAATTATAAGTATTCCTCAATTATGTTCCTGTCAGCCTCAATGAGGTAATCTTATAAAAAAAAATTGTATAAAAAAGTAGCATCTTATAATATTCTCACGTGAATTATAGCTAATCAGAAAACTAGTAATACTAGTATTTAATTAAAAAAAAACCTCAAACTGAAAATACAGGCATGCAACATTATCCTTGCTGTTTTGTGATAACCCTTACCATCGACTATTCTATTTCATTTCCATCTTAACAGGCGTAGCACCTCTCTGGAAGCCAAAAGAACACTTTAAATCCACCCCCCCCCCCCCCCCCAGTACAGTAAACATTGCTGTGCATATTTTTTTTAAATGCAATGCCTGAGTCTCCAGTCACCTGTTTATGTTGTTGACCTTGTACTTGTAGCTTAGCTGTTCAAGAAACTGTTTCTCTGATCACATGATCAAAATTCAAATACAGAATAAACCATTTTTGATTCTATTTCTTCAATAATAAGTTGAACG
Source organism: Littorina saxatilis (assembly GCF_037325665.1). Taxonomy (NCBI): domain Eukaryota; kingdom Metazoa; phylum Mollusca; class Gastropoda; order Littorinimorpha; family Littorinidae; genus Littorina; species Littorina saxatilis. The sequence continues at coordinate 61,536,949 of NC_090252.1, forward strand.
TCTTCATATGTAATTGCCACAATTTACAGAGTTTCTGAATAAATACTGCAAGAAAAACCAACAGAGTGAACAGTTTGTAAATATACTAATATACCTATATTTACCTTATGACATGTGTGGTACAGTGGCTGCTAAAACGTCCGTTACACCTGTCTGCATATATTAGGTGACACTCAGCCCTGATGGAGACTGAAAAAAAGTTCCTTTGTCAGTACCCTGTGTATGAGTGTGGTCGAGTATGTTCTGGAACTATTAGACCACTCCCTATGACCACACACATGCATGTGCATACGGCAACATATGTTGCACGGAAGGGGGGGGGGGGGGGGGGGCTTTTAGAGGTGTAGTTGTTGGACTGTAGTGTAGAGGCTGATTGGCAGTGCTATGGGGTGAGGGTGGTGCTGGGGAGGAGAATATATCGTATGTAATTGAATACTAATAAGCATGATCAGTTAGACTCGAGTTAAAAACTATGTTGATCGCCACAGACATTACATAATAGATCCCTGCGCCTTGAGTCCGAGTCTGGAGATACGCACGCGATATAAGACTTCATATAATAATAATTAAAAAAATCACAAGCATGTTACTGTACCTTTCGTTTTGCCATTGAGATTGGTAGAAGGCAATGTTGAGTGGTGAACACAAGTTGCGTTGATCACTGCTTCACCATGTGGTCAATCCCCTTTGATCCGCAGATTGCACCAGCACAAACCAACACAGTGTTATGATCGTAAACAGCCCACATGGCCAATAAATCTAAGAACACAAACACTAGATAGATCTAATCGGAGAGCCTGCAAACCGAGTCATGCTTTTGAAATTCAATGAAAATCTGTCTGTCAATGAAGCAGATAGATCTATCCTTGCGATTGTTTTTGCAAGCAGATAAATGTTTGAACTTCACTTATTCCGTTTTCATTCAACAAATTGATATTTTGCAAGATGCATTTCGTGCCAATGAGCTGAACAAACAATCAAAATCAAGCAAGTGGTACATTCTTGAAGACAAAATTCAGTCACGCAAACAAACTGAAGGGAAAGAATCTAGCTTACTGCTGTACTGATTTCGCCAAATAAAAGCATTTGCATGCCGAAGTTATTCCTGCTTTGATTCCAATCATTCTAATTGATCTGAATGCAAAAAAATATACGTAAACGAGCTGATCAAAATGAGTAACATTGCACCTGCCTATACTGGCTATATACTGTACTGCGAAAGCGAAGGTCGTCTGCGACTGGAGATTTTGAAGTCGAACAGCGTCGTTTCTTCACTCTCAGCGGTTGTCTTCATCGGAAAAGTGAAAAGCCTGACTTGCAATCTAGCGAAAGACACATTCTGTCTTTCCGTTCGGGCGTTGTTTTTGTGTACAATCTCTGAAAATGTTATTTCGAAAAAGGCGGCCGTCATTGTCTTGGGGTTTCCGCCTAGTGGTGTTTTAAACCGGTTTCAGACCGGAACACACTGAGGAGATGAGAACAAAATGGCAGCCCCCATGAAATCCGAAAGGTCACAGAAAAAAGTCGTGAATACACTGTAATCGACTTGAGAAATGTTCACACCGATAATACATGATAAACAGAGCCGGACCCAGGGGGGGGTTCCAGGGGTTCCGGAACCCCACCCCTGGAAAAAGCATGTACCTTGCTTTGAGTGGGTTTTTTTTTTACTAGTTTTAGCACCAAAACAATGCTGCTCTTAACCCTCAAAACAAGGCCCAGAATGCACCAGATTGCACAGATTTTAACCGTTTTTCAAAAATTTTCCGGGGGAGCATGCCCCCGGACCCCCCTAGTTCGCGCGCCTGCTTTGCAGGCGCGCGCTTGTGGCTTCGCCACTTCGCTGATTTGCCCCCCCCCCCCCCCCCCCCCAAAAAAAAGGAGGAACCCCCCCCCCCCCCTTACAACTCATTTGGTCCGGCCCTGATAAAGAAGGATTCGTTGTGCCCGATTATGGGCTACAGTTGGAGATGGAAGTTCACCAAAAATTAGGACCATACTAACAAAAATACGGTGGGTAAAATAGGCGCCCCCATTTTTTGAGCAAACGCCACCCAAGGCCGCTTTGGACGGGTAGAAATTCCGTAGTTTCCAAGTCTATGGATAATGCTCGCGTAAGAAGAATACGTCACGGTCGAAAGTCTTTGACGTCAATTAATGCATCATGACGTCATGCCTCCCTGTAGTCTTTCTCTCTTCCGCAGCGTGTGTGTTTGTGTTCATTTTGTGCACATGTGTTAGTGTTACTGTTTGTGTGTGTGTGTGTGTGTGTGTGTGTGTGTGTGTGTGTGTGTGTGTGTGTGTGTGTGTGCACGCGTGCATGAGTCTGTACTCGTGTGTGTGTGTGTGTGTGTGGTGTGTGTGTGTGTATTTGTGTGTGTGTGTGTGTGTGCGCACGCGTGCATGAGTCTGTACTCGTGTGTGTGTGAGTGCGTGTGTGACTTGGTGTGTGTGTGTGTGCATAAGTGTATGTGTGTGCGTGTATGTGTGTTTGTTTGTAAAGGTGTGTATGTCCGTCTGTCCATATGTGCGTATGGGTGTGTGTTTTGTGTGTATGAAGTTTTTGTGAGAGAGGGACTGCATGAGTGCGTGTGAGTGAGTGTGTGTATGTGTGCGTGTGTGACTTGGAGTGGGTGTGTGTGTGTGTGTGTGTGTGCGCATGAGTCTGTACTCGTGTGTGTGTGTGTGTGTGTGTGTATATGTGTGTGTGTGTGTGTGTAAGAGAGAGAGAGAGGGAGAGAGAGTGTGTGGATGTGTGTGTGTGCATGAGTTTGTGTGTATGTTTGTGTGTGTATGAGTGTGTATATGTGTTTGTTTGTATAGGTGTGTGTGTCCGTCTGTCTATGTGCGTATTCCCCCCTCTGCTTCTTTACCTCTGTAAACTTGTAGAGCTAGTTATTTTTCGATAATGACCCAGCAACCAAACAAATAACGAGCCAGCAACAACCTGAATCCTCGATAGTGCAATGGGTTGAGAAGCTGTTCTGTTTCGGTACTACTTTTGCGACTGAAAAGTTCCGAACGCTCTAATGTACGAAGTATACATTTCTGGAGCAAACAATACAAACATACCGCATTTAAATTAACTACTACAGGCCTGAACACATGAATCTCCATATAAAATCCATGAGTTTGGTTGTTTTCTGAATCTAGATCTGCCGTGCACAAACGTTCATCACAAGCAAATTCCCAAGGTAAGTAACTCATACTTTGTCTAGCGACAAGAGTAGTTCCCCTTCTTGTCACTCAGTTTCTTCGACAACACTGACTGCAATCCGACGGTCAGTTTTCAACAATATTTCATTTTATAAACAGATCACACGCAACCAAATGCACACATCTCATCAATTTAAACAACATAAAGCGGTTTCATACACTATTTTCCCCAGAAAACTGAACTTCATACAGTAATTAACGTTGGAACACGGGTGCAAATGTTCGTCTGCTAGTTCAATTTGACGAAAGAACATTATCCTAAGCGATACTAAAACATAAAAAGAACACACAATATCTGCCTTTACCGCCACAGCAGAATAACAGCATATCTGTGTACTTGATTTTAGTCCAAAACAGGGAAACTGACAAGAAGTGTTAACAGAATGGAATGATTTGCACGGAACTATACAATCGCGCATTAATCGATCGCCTGCGCAGGTTGACTGGTTGAGTGATTCGGATTCGATCAAACTTTCGCACAAAAACTCCTGTTTTCTTTGAATAACTGAAGAAAGGAGGAATAAATAGGTTACACACCTCGTCTCAGTGATTATTAAAAATAATGGTCTCAGTTCGCGGTCTCAGTTCGCGGCCGAAGCTCGCATTTTTCATGATCCGCAAACTTCGACCATTATTTTTGATAATCACTGAGACTCGGCATGTAACCTCTACGTATTTGTTTGTTTGTTTGCTTAACGCCCAGCCGACCACGAAGGGCCATATCAGGGCGGTGCTGCTTTGACATATAACGTGCGCCACACACAAGACAGAAGTCTCACCCAGTCACATTATTCTGACACCGGACCAACCAGTCCTAGCACTAACCCCATAATGCCAGACGCCAGGCGGAGCAGCCACTAGATTGCCAATTTTAAAGTCTTAGGTATGACCCGGCCGGGGTTCGAACCCACGACCTCCCGATCACGGGGCGGACGCCTTACCACTAGGCCAACCGTGCCGGTCTATGTGCGTATGCGTATGTGTTTTGTGTGTATGAGATTCGTATGAGTTAGTGTATGTGTGTGTGTGTTTGTGTGTGTGTGTGTGTGTGTGTGTGTGTGTGTGTGTGTGTGCGTGTGTGTGTATGTGTGTGTGTGTGTGTGTGTGTGGGTGCGTGTGTGCACTGTGGGTGTGTGTGTGCGTGCCGCCGTGCATGCGTGCGTATGTACATGTGTGTGTGTGTGTGGGTGTGTCTCTTTGTATAAGAGAGAGAGAGAGAGAGAGAGAGTGGGTGGGTGTGTGTGTGTTTGTGCCTGTGCGTAAGTGTATGTGTGTGTGTATGTGTGTTTGTTTGCAAAGGTGTATATGTCCGTCTGTCTGTATGTGCGTATGGGGGTGTGTTTTGTGTGTATGAAGTGTGTGTGAGAGAGTGAGTGAGTGCGTGTGAGTGAGTGTGTATGTGTGTACGTGTGTAACTTGGGGTGTGTGTGTGTGTGTGTGTGTGTGTGTGTGTGTGTGTGTGTGTGTGTGTGTGTGTGTGTGTGTGTGTGTGTTTGAGAGAGAGAGAGAGAGAGAGAGAGAGAGAGAGAGAGAGAGAGAGAGAGGTTTGTCTTTCGCTGGGGTATGCAGTGCCTTGGCGTTGCACATCTACTTAATTGTTATTGCTGTTACAGAGCTACGGTTTTGCGGTTTTAGAGCTGATGTAACAGCTGCTGTGAGTGCTTACATACACCGACCACCTTGCTTATGTTGCACTCATGCAAATCCTGTAGCATGCAAAGCACATGTAAAGGGCAAGTTCCTGGTTGGTTTCGTGGAAATCTTGCAACATGCAAAGCAAAGGGAAGAGGTGGGCGGCGGGAGGGGGAACTGCATTTTTGTTGGGAGGGGAGGGGGGTGCACGGGGGGTCTTTTTACATTTAGTCAAGTTTTGACTAAATGTTTTAACGTAGAAGGGGGAATCGAGACGAGGGTCGTGGTGGTGTATGTGTGTGTGTGTGTGTGTGTAGAGCGATTCAGAGTAAACTACTGGACCGATCTTTATGATATCCCCAGACCTTTTTTTTCATTTTGTTTGTAAATGTCTTTGATGACGTCATATCCGGCTTTTCGTGAAAGTTGAGGCGGCACTGTCACGCTCTCATTTTTCAACCCAATTGGTTGAAATTTTGGTCAAGTAATCTTCGACGAAGCCCAAACTTTGGTATTGCATTTCAGCTTGGAGGCTTAAAATTTAATTAATGAGTTTGCTCATTAAAGTTGTCATTAAAATCGATTTTTCGCAAACAGATTTAAAATTGATTGCATCGTATTCTTCATCACATTCTGAATAAAATGTGATCACAATTAACGAAAATAGAATAATTAGTCTTACGATTAAAATGTAAGAAATCGATCCAAAAATGATGTCATCTTATTTGTGATCATTTCCTGATTCCAAAAACATATAGATATGATAGGTTGTATTCAAAACAAGCTCAGAAAGTTAACAAGAATACAGAAAAGCGCGCTTTCCTGCTTAGCACAATACGCTACCGCGCTAATCTGGCGTGTCAATATCACTACGTTTTGCACGTGGAAGGTGAGCGATTTCCTTCACGCGGGGATTGACGAAGCTGTACTGTCTTAGTGAATAAATACAGTGCGTTCAGTTTCATCCCGTGAGTTCGACAGCTTGACTAAATGTAGTAATTTCGCCTTACACGACTTGTTGTTAGTTGAGGGCGTACTCAACGATCGATGGTTTCGGTTTTACAGCAAATATTAACATATAGGAGAGCAATAGTGAGAAAAAAACAAGCAAAACAGTTTTGAACAGGATATGTGGGAGCACTTTGACAAAACACAGCATGAAGTATGTCATTTGCACTCCTTGACTCTGTTAAAAAAAAACAAGTCGCGTAAGGCGAAAATACAACATTTAGTCAAGCTGTCGAACTCACAGAATGAAACTGAACGCAATGCAATTTTTCAGCAAGACCGTATACTCGTAGCATCGTCAGTCCACCGCTCATGGCAAAGGCAGTGAAATTAACAAGAAGAGCGGGGTAGTAGTTGCGCTGAGAAGGATAGCACGCTTTTCTGTACCTCTCTTCGTTTTAACTTTCTGAGCGTATTTTTAATCTAAACATATCATATCTATATGTTTTGGGAATCAGGAACCCACAAGGAATAAGAAAAATATGTTTCTAAATCGATTTCGGAAATGTTATTTTATTCATAATGTTTATATTTTTAATTTTCAGAGCTTGTTTTTAATCCAAATATAACATATTTATATGTTTTTGGAATCAGAAAATGATGAAGAATAAGATAAACGTAAATTTGGATCGTTTTATAAAAAAAATATTAATTACAATTTTCAGATTTTTAATGACCAAAGTCATTAATTAATTTTTAAGCCACCAAGCTGAAATGCAATACCGAAGTCTGGCCTTCGTCGAAGATTGCTTGGCCAAAATTTCAATCAATTTGATTGAAAAATGAGGGTGTGACAGTGCCGCCTCAACTTTTACAAAAAGCCGGATATTACGTCATCAAAGACATTTATCAAAAAAAAGAAAAAAAGGTCCGGGGATATCATACCCAGGAACTCTCATGTCAAATTTCATAAAGATCGGTCCAGTAGTTTACTCTGAATCGCTCTACACACACACACGCACACACACACACCCATACACCACGGCCCTCGTCTCGATTCCCCCCTCTATGTTAAAACATTTAGTCAAAACTTGACTAAATGTAAAAAGAGTAAGTCAATGCTTACCAGCTGAAGCAGTGCCGGCGTTGTATGACGCAATCACCGCAATGACGCAAGCAGCGTAGAAGAAGGACCCCATGATCCTGAAACAAACAATCTACAATTACCCTTGACATTTTAATCACGTCATCAGTAGACATGTCGGTAATATCATCTATGGAGAAGCAGTCTTATCTTAAGACCAAAACACACCGATTAAACAAACAAACACTTGTCTTCTTGACCCCCTCTTCCAAATTAAAACCTCAGACGTCAAAAGCGAAAAAAAGTTTGAGAACACGTTTTTTTTTTTTTTTTTTTTTTTTTAACCTCAGTTGCATGCAGGTTTGCTACTACAATTATTTTGTTGCCTTATTATTATTATTTTTTTTTTTTTTTTTTTTTTTGTGGCTTGGAGCAAACCTTCTTCGTAGGTCTTTTCTTTTCTCAGTCAAATGTGTACATTTTTAAATCAACAAACTTTATCAGTAATCTAATATGTTTAAATAAATAAATAAATAAAAATAATCATAACATAAATTTATTCCTAATGTTCAGCTCAGTTTCCAATAATACACCCAAATCTAACTTTTTCCCATATTTAAATTTTCCAATGGTCATTTTGGTAATTAAAATACAATAATTCACAAAATAAGTATAATCATTTTTCAAACTTCAATCAATCAATCAATCAATATGAGGCTTATATCGCGCATATTCCGTGGGTACAGTTCTAGGCGCTCTGCAATGATGCCATGGTCAAGGTCGCTGCGCTGGTGGCGACTGTGCTTTTCTGCTGTCTGTAAATTTTGAAAGTTTTGGATTGAGAGAAAGCGGTGTGCAGTGCTGTAAATGTGCAAGATGTTGTCTGAACTATTGAAGAATGCGGTGGTGTGTATTCTGGCGTTGCTGGTGATGGTTGCAGTCGTCTACGGACAGTTTTCAAATGTCAACATGGAGCGAGCTCCGAACATCAGATACAAGATGGCGACGCTACTGCAATTGCGATCGTCGCCGTTAGTTGTGAAACCTGTGATTGAACTGCCACCGGAGATGAAGAAGAGGAAGAGGGGTAGGAAGGGAGGTGTGAAGGCCAGGAATAAACGCAGACTTTATAAACCCTACCTGCCGACTGTTGTGATGGGAAATGTGCAATCGCTACAAAACAAGATGGACGAGTTAGCTGCTTTGGTGCAACATGATTGTGAGTTCCGAACTAGCAGTTTGATCTGTCTCAGTGAAACTTGGCTTAGTGACTCGATCCCTGATTCTAGTGTAGAGCTGACAGGTTTTTCCATGTTCAGAGGGGACAGAAGGAAGGACTCGGGAAAAAAGAAAGGAGGAGGGGTGGGTGTGTATGTTAATCAGAAATGGTGTCACACAAACAACGTGACAGTCAAGCACACATCATGTTCACCTTGCGTTGAAATGCTGACTCTAGGCATGAGGCCGTATTACATGCCACGGGAGTTTTCCCACGTGCTGACACACACCGGTGACACTGTGACGGTTCCCCTACGCTTTGTGTTCGGTGCCCTGACCCTTTGTGTTCGGTTCCCACTCGGTTCCCACACGCCAAAATTCGCGGACAAAACATCCATTTATGGTAGTATTACGCAATGTTGCTCTCTGAGAATGGTCTTGTTAGATCTGTGAGTGTTTACACTACATGCCTAGGTGCTGTTGGATTGAAGGTTTTTGATATTTTAGCCGTTATTAGGTAGAATGCCTTCCACTTTACTGCAAAACTGCATAATTCGTAGCATCGGCAAGAAATATCCTACCAAAAAATGCCTGCTTGGAACTGTCGTTGGTCCAGCAAAAAGTTCAACATGTCTGTAGCAGACAGCCCAAGTTTCAAGATTGTAGGGCCATCCAAACAGCCGTAATAATAAAAACAACAAAAGTAGTCAGTGAAATTGGCTGTGTTCGGTCCCCCCACACTTTTGTGACGTAGGCGTGACGGTTCCCATAATTCATTGTGTCGGTCCCCACTTTCTGTGTCGGACCCCACTTTCGACCTAATTTCTCTGTGACGGACCCCACAACCAGCCTATTTTGTGTCGGTCCCCACACCTTCTTGGATTTATGACTTGCCGGTTACTTGTATCATTGTATTCATTGAATCTAATTGTCTCGGAGTTATTTTTCAGCAAAAACCGGCAAGGCAGCACCTTTTGTGATACCAAGTAAGTCAGATGACATCAGTATGTGTGTGTGTGTGTGTGTGTGTGTGTGTGTATGTGTGTGAGAGAGAGAGAGAGAGAGAGAGAGAGAGAGAGAGAGAGAGAGAGAGAGAGAGATTGACACCTTTCCAGATCACTCCGGTTATGCGACACTACCGCGAGCGTCACTACCGCGTGTCACACTACGGCGAGTACGACACTACCGCGTGTCACACTACCGCGAGTACGACACTACCGCGAGTATAACACTGCCGCGTGTCACACTACCGCGCGTACCACAACCGCGAGTACCATAACCGTAGAGAGAACGCATGCAAACTTACTTCTTGTGAGTTTGTGTTCTAACGGCTTTGATTGGAAGCAACCCATTCTATATGTATTCTGATAGTGTGTTCTGATCGTTTTGAGTTCTTGGTTAGCATGACAAACATTGAATTAGTGTTCAGAGAACAGACCAGGCCTTTTTGTTTTATATTTCAAGGAAACATTTCAACCTTTGCCTTCAGCCATGGAAGTCATAAAATGACACGCGGTAATGTTATACTCGCGGTAGTGTGACACACGGTAGTGTTATACTCGCGGTAGTGTCGTACTCGCGGTAGTGTCGTACTCGCGGTAAGTTCTGTTTCCGTACCCGCGACAGCGGCAGCGACAAAAGAAAACGCGCGCAAACGCGTGACGTGTTTCCGTACTTGCGTTTTAAACATGCGGTAAAATCTGTAAACTCCCGCGTTGCCGCGCGACAACGCGAAAAAATCGCTCCAGGACCCTTTCAAAAAAATCGCGTCGCTTGCCGCTTGTCGCGCCGCTAACGCGTCGCGCGTGTGGAAACACTCCTGGTCATTTTCTATGTGCTTGATTTTCGTCGCACCGCTGGAAAAACGCTGTCGCGGGTACGGAAACACAACTTTAGTGTGAGACGCGGTAGTGGTACTCGCGGTAGTGACGCTCGCGGTAGTGACCAGCACCCGATCACTCCACATAAACGCTGGTTCTGGTTGCATTGTGCCGCTGACATACAGCTAATAGGATTTTTACACCCCCGGTATAGGGGTGTGTATAGGTTTCACTCGATGTGTTTGTGTTCGCAAGTAGATCTCAAGAATGAACGGACCGATCGTCACCAAACTTGGTGAACAGGTTCTATACATTCCTGAGACGGTCCTTACAAAAATTGGGACCAGTCAAACACACGGTTAGGGAGTTATTGGTGGATTAAAATTATACAAGGCCTGGTATAGACGGACACCCCCGTTGGTCAAAGGGAAATAACCATTCTCACTGCCACCAACTGAGAAGGTTATTTCCCTTTGACGGGGGTGTAGTTCCTATCGGAGGAATTTCTTGTTTTAATCCTTTTGTGGTATTGCTGATGATGCTGATCATGTATTTTACTAGTTTACCAATATGTATCTTTGACCCTGATAGCCTACGAAAACGGAGCAATCATGGCCCAACATTGGCCCAATGCTGAATTTATTGGCGCGGTGTTGAGCCTTAGTCGGGCCGTTGTCGTAGGCTGTCAGGGTTTATGTAGCCTTGTTCCATTGTATTCTGACTGTCATAAAGTAATTAATTTTAAGAGAAAGCAGTCATGAACACAAGGAGCTGGGAAAAGTTGCCTCTTACAACAAGCGTGGATAAAGACACATACTTGACACAGGCAAGTACTCTTTTTATATTTAGTCAAGTTTTGACTAAATATTTTAACATCGAGGGGGAATCGAAACGAGGGTCGTGGTGTATGTGTGTGTGTGTGTGTGTGTGTGTGCGTGCGTGCGTGCGTGCGTGCGTGCGTGTAGAGCGATTCAGACCAAACTACTGGGCCGATCTTTATGAAATTTTACATGAGAGTTCCTGGGATTGATATCCCCGAACGTTTTTTTCCTTTTTTCGATAAATGTCTTTGATGACGTCATATCAGGCTTTTCGTGAAAGTTGAGGCGGCACTGTCACGCTCTCATTTTTCAACCAAATTGGTTGAAATTTTGGTCAAGTAGTCTTCGACGAAGCCCGGACTTCGGTATTGCATTTCAGCGTGATGGCTTAAAAATTAATTAATGACTTTGGTCATTAAAAATCTGAAAATTGTAAAAAAAAATAAAAATTTATAAAACGATCCAAATTTACGTTTATCTTATTCTCCATCATTTGCTGATTCCAAAAACATATAAATATGTTATATTCGGATTAAAAACAAGCTCTGAAAATTAAATATATAAAAATCATTATCAAAATTAAATTGTCCAAATCAATTTAAAAACACTTTCATCTTATTCCTTGTCGGTTCCTGATTCCAAAAACATATATATATGATATGTTTGGATTAAAAACACGCTCAGAAAGTTAAAACAAAAAGAGGTACAGAAAAGCGTGCTATCCTTCTTAGCGCAACTACTACCCCGCTCTTCTTGTCAATTTCACTGCCTTTGCCATGAGCGGTGGACTGACGATGCTACGAGTATACGGTCTTGCTGAAAAATGGCAGCTACTTGACTAAATATTGTATTTTCGCCTTACGCGACTTGTTTTTTTTTCAATCACCACTAGAAGTCCCTGGGCAGCATTTTGCTCTGAAAACTGAATCTCACATACGACAGGTGGATCTTTTATTTTAAAAATGTGCCAAATTGCATATCTCCAAGGCCGTAAGACTAAGAGTAGATATTGGGAAGGCCAGTTCAAGAAGGTGTGGGTGGATCAACACATAATTTGCTGGTATACTGGGAACCGTCCCAGAGATAAATAATGTTATATATTATTTGTGGCATAAACTAATAAAGTTAGTCTCTCTCTCTCTCTCTCTCTCTCTCTCTCTCTCTCTCTCTCTCTCTCTCTCTCTCTCTCTCTCACACACACACACACACACACACATACTGATGTCATCTGACTTACTTGGTATCACAAAAGGTGCTGCCTTGCCGGTTTTTGCTGAAAAATAACTCCGAGACAATTAGATTCAATGAATACAATGATACAAGTAACCGGCAAGTCATAAATCCAAGAAGGTGTGGGGACCGACACAAAATAGGCTGGTTGTGGGATCCGTCACAGAGAAATTAGGTCGAAAGTGGGGTCCGACACAGAAAGTGGGGACCGACACAATGAATTATGGGAACCGTCACGCCTACGTCACAAAAGTGTGGGGGGACCGAACACAGCCAATTTCACTGACTACTTTTGTTGTTTTTATTATTACGGCTGTTTGGATGGCCCTACAATCTTGAAACTTGGGCTGTCTGCTACAGACATGTTGAACTTTTTGCTGGACCAACGACAGTTCCAAGCAGGCATTTTTTGGTAGGATATTTCTTGCCGATGCTACGAATTATGCAGTTTTGCAGTAAAGTGGAAGGCATTCTACCTAATAACGGCTAAAATATCAAAAACCTTCAATCCAACAGCACCTAGGCATGTAGTGTAAACACTCACAGATCTAACAAGACCATTCTCAGAGAGCAACATTGCGTAATACTACCATAAATGGATGTTTTGTCCGCGAATTTTGGCGTGTGGGAACCGAGTGGGAACCGAACACAAAGGGTCAGGGCACCGAACACAAAGCGTAGGGGAACCGTCACAGTGTCACCGGTGTGTGACAGTCGCTGTGTATGTGCCACCCTCAGCCAACGCAACAGAAGCAGCAGAGACGATAGCACAACACGTGCATGAACTTCAGACTAGGTCACCGGACGCTTTTATTTTAGTCACAGGAGACTTCAATCATTGTAATTTAAAGAAAGTTTTACCCAAATTTGATCAACATGTGACATGCCCTACACGGAGAGACAAAACCTTAGACCTGTGTTATTCAAATGTTTGTGGTGCCTACAGTTCTTTTGCTTTACCACCCCTTGGCCGCTCAGACCACAACATTGTGAATCTTGTACCACGATACCGACCGCGTGTGCAGCGAGAACCGCCCCTCACTAGGACTGTATATGATTGGTCGAGCGAGTCAATGGAAACCGTTAGAGGTTGCTTTGACTGCACTGATTGGGCGGTATTTGTAGACTCGGCACGTGATGTTGATGAACTGACAGACTGTGTAACTGACTATGTTTCTTTCTGTGTTGACAACGTAGTGTCAAAAAAGACAGTGAAGGTTTATAGTAATAATAAACCTCGGGTTACAAAAGACATTAAGCAGGTTCTGAATAAGAAGAAGAGGGTGTTTAAATACAAGAGCAGTGGAGATGTGAAGGAGGTTCAGAGGGAGGTTCAGAGTGTGATTAGGAAGGGGAAGAAAGAGTACAGGGAAAAGGTGGAGGGTCACTTCACAGAAAACAATATGAAGAAAGCGTGGGAGGGGTTGAACATCATGAGTGGCAATAAGGGGAAGAAGGGGGGTAGTGGAGGAAAAAACAGCGCTGTGCAGACAGATGTAAACGCTCTCAACCAGTTTTATGCACCCTTTGATAAGCATGACTTTAGCGATGAAAGGGTAGTGACAGAGGAGCAGGTGATGAGGGGGTTGAGGAAGGTGAATGCTAGCAAAGCGGGGGGATCAGACGGGATGAAGCCTAGAGTACTCAAACACTGTGCAGAGCAACTTAGTTACATTCTTTCTGTTATTTTTAATTTATCTCTCAGTGTTAGTAAAGTACCAGCACTGTGGAAAACTTCATGCATTGTGCCTGTTCCAAAGAAAAAATATGTACAGATCATGAACGACCTGAGGCCTGTAGCACTGACTTCTGTGTGCATGAAAGTTTTTGAAAGAATTGTCCTGTTTATGCTTAGTGATTTTGTGAAAGATTTTATTGACCCATGTCAGTTTGCTTATAGAAGAAACAGGAATGTTGATGATGCAGTGTTGTATGTTCTTAATAAGATGTATTCTCATTTAGACAAGCCGGGTTCTTACATTCGTTTGATGTTTTTTGACTTCTCCAGTGCTTTTAATACCATTCAGCCACATTTAATGGCAGACAAGCTTTGTAAGATGAATGTTCCAGCTTCCACCATTCTCTGGATCATGGACTATTTGACGAAGAGGCCTCAGTTTGTGAAAATGGGAGATAACCTAGTGTCTGACACTGTGTGCACGAACACAGGCGCCCCACAGGGCACAGTTCTCTCTCCTTTTCTTTTTCTTTGTATACAGCTGATTTTAGTACTTCTGGCGACTCATGCCCCATGGCAAAGTTTGCCGATGACACTGGACTGGTTGGACTAATGACTGACGATGACGACTCTGACTACAGGCGGGAGGTAGATAAGTTTGTTGGTTGGTGTGATGATAATTATTTAGAACTTAATGTAGGCAAGACCAAGGAAATGATTATGGACAATAGGAGGAAGGAACATGTACATGGGGATATAGTGATTAAGGGGGAGGTTGTAGAGAAAGTAGAGCAGTATGTATTTGGGAATAATCATAGATAGGGGCCTAAGTTGACATGGAAGCCCAATACTGATGCTATTGTGAAGAAGCTCCACACCCGCCTGTACTTTTTGAGAAAACTCAGATCTTTTAATGTTAGACAAGAGATTCTCCAGATGTTTTATACTTCAACCTGCAATAGTGTGCTGTACTTTGGATCCGTGTGTTGGAGTGGCAGCATCAGCAAGCAGGACAGGGATAGATTAGAGAAGTTCATTAAGAAAGCTAGTGGGGTACTTGGGAGGAAGCAGGACACTTTTGCATCAACGCAGGAACGACGACTGACTGACAGGCTACAGAAGATTTTGACCGATGACACGCACCCACTCAGACCTGAACTTGACAGCAGACGGATGGACAGAAGCTTAAGATTTAGACAGCCATACACAAGAACCACACGCTACAGAAACTCATTCATTCCATCTGCAATTCACATCTTCAACTCTCAGGTGGGGCGCTAGGTGCTGGTGCTGTCGCTCTGACAACGGCATAATCTTTACATCCTTTTTCTCAGTTGTTTTTCTCTGTTGTTAGTTATATTGATTTATAGGATACAAATGTGATAAGATAATGTGGTTAAAATGTGATAAGGTGATCATGTGATATAATTTTTAAACAGGCAATGCATCGCTTCTATTTGTAGGCTTATTTTAGTAAGTGTGTGGGTGCAATGTTTGCGTGTAACGATATGATGTGAGTGTGCGATGTGAATGTTGCTGCATACATGGTTGATTGATTGATTGATTGATTGATTTTACAGACACACAGTCAAGCTTGTAATTTCTCTTTTGGAGATGAATAAAGATTATTGTATTGTATTGTATTGTATTGTATTGTGTGAGATGGAATTTTATATAAGGCCAGTAGATTGCAGCCATCTCGGCGCATATTTACCTTTCACGGCCTATTATTCCAAGCCACACGGGTATAGGTAGACAATTATTAACTGTGCCTAAGCAATTTTGCCAGGAAAGACCCTTTTGTCAATCGTGGGATCTTTAACGTGCACACCCAATGTAGTGTACACGGGGGGGGGGGGGGGGGGTCGGACACCGAAGAGAGTCTGCACACAAAGTTGACTCTGTGAAATATCACTTTCCCTAAAATAACCCAAAAATACATTTTCTTCATTCAAAATGATGGCAACATGTATTTTCTTATAAACAAAATCTTTACATATTTTCCAACCCTTCATCACCTCTTGGCAACTAAAAAAGAAATGTT
>NC_090252.1:61557639-61639494 GCF_037325665.1 Littorina saxatilis
ATGTTTAAAAAGATTTTGAAGGCACTTCTGTATGCCGATGATGTTACCATGTTTCTGCGTGATAAAGATGACATTAAAGTTGTTTTGGGGATATTAGACGAGTTTACAATTATATCCGGTTTGAAGATAAATAGAGTAAAATCAGAAGCAATGTGGATTGGATCAAAACGGAATAGCAACGAGGGAGGATACGGATTAAGATGGGTTAAACAAATGAAGATTCTGGGAATATATTTTTGCAATACATCCAGTGCCTCCCTCGTGGATGAAAACTGGACACAACGAATTAAGAGTATTAAGCAGGTGATTTTAAACTGGGAAAAACGGAATCTTGGCATATTTGGTAAAATGTGCGTAATAAAAAGTTTTTTGATTTCTCAGCTCGTTTATGTTATGCAGGCAATATGCATCCCTGAACCTGTGTTGAAAGAAATTAATACGTTATTGTTTCGTTTTCTTTGGAGGAAAATTAATTGTAACAAGAAAGCGTTTGAGAAAGTGAAGAGAAGTGTTATGTGCAGTGGAATAGGAACAGGAGGAATCCAAATGATTGATATGCAAATATTGCAAGAATCTATTCTGTGCGGCTGGCTTGCTCAGCTCTCGAATATGAATAACAATAGTACATGGACTTGGATTCCTAGATTATATTTCCGTAATTTTGGAACAGATTTATCATGTTTTAATTCAATTATTGGTCCTAAAAAGTTTAAAGGGTTAGATAGTCTTCAGTCCTCCTTCTGGAGCAAAGTACTGCGAGTCTGGTTGGAACATAATACACTGCACTCTTCGTCATCTCTGAAGATGGCATGCATATGGAATAATGTCGATATAAAATATCAAAATAATGTAATTTATTTTGACAACTGGGCAAAAAAAGGAATAACACATGTCAATGACCTCTTAGAAAACAATTCCATTTTGTCATTTCAAAATGTACAGAACCTAATTGGTACTTCACCAGAACTCTATTTACAGTACATTGTTGTTCACTCGGCGTTGTCTCGTTATTTAAAGAACAATACGGATTATGTATATGCTGTCACTGAAGAATTCTCGAAATTGTATTTTAATGATAACGTGATGTTAAAAGCTAGAGAATTTCGAAATTTTATGACAGATATGAAATATAGTCCACCCTGCTGTGTTCGATTTTGGCTGAACAAACTTGGTATTAGTATTGAAGAAAAAGTTTGGCTTAATGCAAAAGAAACAACAACAGAAACCAGACTAAAAGAATTACAGTGGAAGATATTACACAATATATACCCAACCAATATTCTCCTCTTAAAAATGGGACTCGCAAATAATGATAAATGTCCATACTGTATTGAACAAGTTGATTACATTGAACATTTCTTTTTCTATTGCAGTAAAATTCACCATTTGTGGAAGCATGTTGAAACATTGTTCTACAATCGATATAACATAGCAATTATTCTACAAGCAACAGATGTGCTGATTTATGTGCGAGATAAGAATGGTTTGACACATGAAATGTTTAAGTATCTTACCCATTTAATCTTGATTGGAAAAATGTGTATAAGTAAATTTAGATATGGGACACCCCTTGAAATATTATTTATTTTTCAAAGGGACTTAACCCTCAGGGGCCTGGTATAAGTTGAGTGTTAAAAAAGAAAAAAAAAAAAAAAAAAAAAAAAAAAAAAAAAACTCCACATGCACTTACTCATTCATGCAGCACTCTAGCGCCCGGCCATGCACAACTCACACACTGGAACCCTCGTACGGCTACATATGACACCCGCACAAACATTACAGCCTCAAACATCGTACTAGATCTACAACTAACAAGCATACATCCACTATCAAACACCGAATACATCATCACACATTACATCATAACATATTGCATTATAACACACGCACAAACATTACAACATCAAACATCGTACTATAATCTACAACTAACAACAATCATACACTATCAAACACCAAATATATCATCGTACATTAAATTACATCATACCCCCCCACCCCACCATACATTCACAATCGACACAGAATACATCATCATACATATACATTACATCATAACCCCCAGACATACGCAATCAACACATAGTACATCATCATACATTACATTACATCATAACCCCCCCCCCCCCCATCATACAAAGTAAACAGACGTCAACATTTCACTCTTACCCCCCCCCCCCCCCCCCCCGCCAATCACACGTCCTCTACTCTACCATCGCTCACACCTACTACAAATCACCCATAGTCCTCCAAGTCACAGTTCACAGCATCCTTCCGCAGTCACAGTTCACATCACCCATAGTCCTCACATCACAGTTCACATCACCCATAGTCCTCACAGTCAAATTTTACAGCACTCAAGTCTATCTAGCATACTGTCACATTCACAGGGACTGGTTGTAGAGTCGTACAGCCATCGGGAGGAACGAGTCCCTCATCCGGTTCGTCCTGGCCCGCCAGCACCTCAAACGGCGTGATGACTCACGCGTGGGCTCGCACGATGCGAGCGCCTGGTGCAGAGGGTGGCGGTCGTCAGAGCGGATCATGCTCAGCTTCTTCAGCGCCACACTCGGGAATCGAGTGCTGAGAGGCTGAAGCTCAGAGCCAATGATGGAGCCTGCTCTCTTCACAATCTTCTCCAACCTTTCCATGTCGCCTTTCTTTGCACTGCTGTGGTAGCAGAGCTGGTTGAAGGAGACGACACTCTGAATAGTCGCCTGGTAGAAGAGGTGGAGGATCTGTGGGTCGACGTGGAACTGCCGCAGCTTCCTCAGGAAGAAGAGCCTCTGGTTTGCCCGCTTGCACACGGCGTCCACGTTTGGCGACCAGTCGAGCTGGTTGTCGATGATGGTGCCCAGATACTTGTAGGTATCCACCATCTCGACTGGTTCGCCCTTGATGATGATGGGGTCGACGGCGGACTTGGTTCGTCGGAAGTCCATGATGAGTTCCTTCGTCTTGCTCACGTTGAGCTTCTCGTGGAGGGTCGTCGGCCTTGTCCAGATCTCTCTCCTCAGGGGCTGGAGATTCCTGCAGTCCTGCTTTCAGTGAAACAAATAATCCACACACGTGTTTCGGACACATCCTTCGCTGGGGATTGGTCCGGGGTTTGTTTTACATGGAAAAGAGTATCACTGCACTTGGACACACAGCTGTCCGTGCAGAGTGTAACTAACACATATGTCCGTGCAGAGTGTAACTAACACATATGTCCGTGCAGAGTGTAACTAACACATATGTCCGTGCAGAGTGTAACTAACACATATGTCCGTGCAGAGTGTAACTAACACATATGTCCGTGCAGAGTGTAACTATCACAAAATGTCAGTCAGCACAAGTACTTCAGCAAAACCTCCCACTTTTCACAGGAAGCAGCAGACGGGCGCAGTGGCCTAGTGGATAAAACATCGGCCTTCTAATCGGAAGGTCGTGAGTTCAAACCCCTACCCGATCTCCCAGGTCAACTAATGTGCAGACCTGCTAGTGACTTATTCCACTTCGTGTGTACACGCAAGCACAAGACCAAGTACGCATGGAAAATATCCTGTAATCCATGTCAGAGTTCGGTGGGTTTTAAAAAAACGAACATACCCAGCATGCTTCCCCCGAAAGCGGCGTATGGCTGCCTAAATGGCGGGGAAAAAACGGTCATACATGTAAAAGCCGTGGGAGTTTCAACCCATGAACGAAACAAACAAACAACAGGAAGGAACCAAACACAGTTCCAAGGTACCTCAAAGGAACAATACCAGATATACCAAACCGGGAGAAATAACATTTCAGGCTCTTTCATTTGTAATAGTTTTATGTCATCTGTCCTGCGTCGAATCCACGTATGGCAAGGACCCACACAACATCAGGTATTTGTGACCCTCCACCACGGAATGAGTCGCATGTCACCTTTGCATGATTTTCATATTTTTACATTTTCCTTACAAGTTTTTTTTTATGCTCTATCCAGTGGTGAAAGCCGTTTTAGAAAAGAGCGAACACTGTTTGAGTTATAAGCCTGTGATTAAGGTGACCCTCACACTGTTACCAGACACTCCCCGGACTTATATTAAGCCTAGCGCAGAAACGCGCGAGGTGACATGCGACTCTTGTCATCATTTTCACGAGTTTTCATTCACAAGCACCTGGTAAATAAATCTCATGTTCCCCGGGGAATAAATCCCCGGTTACCATAGTTGCAGGAAGCCCTATTACATGGATAATCAAAAGCAAACCCAATAGAAACGCTCGAGGATTCTTCGGCTCTTTTCATTGGCGTTTCCCCAGACCTAAACAGACGACAAGACACTGCTTTGCAAAGTTCCAAAAACCAACTGGCAAACTGGCAAAAGTAAACAAAAAAACAAAACTACTTCAATAAATTCGTCACAAACAAATGAAACCTACCGATATGTCATGTCTTCTTACAAAGTCATGGAGTGCGTGTATCTTTGTGTGAGAAACACGAACGTCAAGTTCAAGTCAAACCAATTGACCCCTGAGCTGACACACACATTTTGACCCGTGCACAAGACGTTGTATCGATAAACGAAGCACAAATAATAAGAAATACTGATAAAAGTAAAGAAAATAGCAACAAGATATGCAAACATTTCACAAAGCCGAGCAAACAGATTGACAGGTCTAATGAAAAACAAAGAGGTACTGAGTCGGAAACAAGATCGCGATTCTTTCCTTCGCTGCACGACGCAAATCTTCTGTGACCTTTGACTCAACGTAGCTTCCACATTCGATTACTAAGCTTAATACTCACAACTGAAAGCCGAGGGAGTGGAATACCGAGATGAACAAACAGAACTGTGCATCCTCAAACCTGACATATTCATCCCAACATTTTATGAACTCTAAAATACAGAAAGTTGCTTTCACACGCCAGCTTTGATTGCCAGTGGTTATCCGCACGGAACTCGTGTGGTTATCAGCACGGAACCCGTGTTTCAAAGCATGGCTCCCTGTGTTGATTGTTATCTTATTTTCTCACTACCAAAATGATGACAAAAACGATATTTGGTGGTTTGTTGTCAGACCAGCTTTTTTTGTCGGTCCTTCGGCCTTGGTCAATAAATATGAAACAAAAGACGATATGCTCCCCCTCGGACGACAAAAAAGCTGGTCTGTCAACAACCCATCAAACATCTTATAATGTCGTGGTGGAGGGTCACATATGTTTCCAATGACAAGACCAAACAAAGTAGGGTCGGGAGGACGAATACTGGTGTTTTGGAAGCTTTTTTTCTTGTTCATACAGGCGCATGTGTGGCTTTTTCTTTTCCGGTAATCATGTGAGCTGTGTCCCCTGGACTTCAGAGAAAGTCACATTCCTTGTGAAGCCTGCAAAATCAAATTTGCCATTTTTAATTGTTGTTTTTATTTGAAGGTACAAAGACAAAATGTCTAGGGTCGGCAAGAAAACACAGGGTCGGTCGGGGAAACATTGAAAAACTAATTTCTTAGCCCTAGCTATCAAATCCCCCCTCCCCCCGACCCCGAGCTGTTGAATGTGCAATATTCTCATTTTTTACAAACAAACCACCTGACACTACTACTATTGCTAGTACAATGTACTAAAAAGAACAACGTAGAGATCTTCTTCTTCGTCTGCGTTCGTGGGCTGAAACTCCAACGTACACTCGTGTTTTTTGCACGAGTGGAATTTTACGTGTATGACCGTTTTTTACCCCGCCATTTAGGCAGCCATACGCCGCTTTCGGAGGAAGCATGCTGGGTATTTTTGTGTTTCTATAACACACCGAACTCTGACATGGATTACAGGATCTTTTTTGTGCGCACTTGGTCTTGTGCTTGCGTGTACACACGGGGGTGTTCGGACACCGAGGAGAGTCTGCACACAAAGTTGACTCTGAGAAATAAATCTCTCGCTGAACGTGGGGACGAACTCACAATGACAGCGGCCATCTGGATACTTGTAAAGTTATGATGTTGCGCTATATAAATGCTCATTTATTATTATTATTATTATTATAAATCCAGCGCGCTACCGACTGAGCTACATCCCCGCCCACGTAGAGGTCTGTAGCTTGAGAGTATTGAGACATACGTTTCTCTATAATTGTACTGATTTACAAGACCACCTTAGTGTACTTGAAGTTTTCCGCGATAGCTCCATAATGTATGTTATTACACCTCTCACGTTATCAAATTGGTCGTGGTGATTGATGGCTGGTTTATTCTTCACGCTCGAAAATAAATACGTTATTATTTAGCTTGCCACAAAAAGGCAATTAATTTGTCG
Source organism: Littorina saxatilis (assembly GCF_037325665.1). Classification (NCBI taxonomy): domain Eukaryota; kingdom Metazoa; phylum Mollusca; class Gastropoda; order Littorinimorpha; family Littorinidae; genus Littorina; species Littorina saxatilis. Next base: position 61,563,905 of record NC_090252.1, read on the forward strand.
TTAGTGTTCATATTTATTCAGGAGTTATTGGTTATTGTGATATGAAAAAATCACTGCTTGCCTCTAAATCTACGTGCGACGGTTTTCAGATCTTCGGACGTCCATATTGGAATTTCTTCCTTGGTTGCTTAATTTCTTTTATATTAAGTCTTGAACTTAATGTTTTACGGTAGACTAGGAATCGAGACGAAGTGAGTGTGTGTGTGTTTGTGTGTGTGTGTGTGTGTGTGTGTGTGTGTGTGTGTGTGTGTGTGTGTGTGTGTGTGTGTGTGTGTGTGTGTGTGTGTGTGTGTGTGTGTGTGTGTGAAGGCTTGACAGCAGCAAGTGGTCTTGTTTAAGTCTACCCGTGTTAAGCATCGCAACCCTCCTCGGAACCACTCCCTACACACACACACACACACACAAAACGCACACACACACACACACACACACACACACACACACACACACTCTGCCCTGCCTTTCTGCCTCCATGTCTATTCCTTCCACCTCAACTATGCTTACCCCACTCCCCATCTCTTAATGCCAATCCTCTTCCAGTGGGCACCGCCTCCTACCCCCCCCCCCCCCCCCCCCTATTTAACGCCCATTCCTTCTAATTGTGCACCTCCCACCCCCTTCCCAGCAACACTTGGTCCCTCACTCCCCTTTTTTTACGCCCACCCTTTCAACACACACACCGTCCATGATGATGTTGATGATGATGTTGATGATGATGATAATGCTGATGATGATAATGCTGATGATGATGATGATGATGATGATGATGATGATGATGATGATGATGATGATGATGATGATGAGGATGAGGATGATGATGAGGATGATGATGATGATGATGATGATGATGATGATGATGATGATGATGATGATGATGATGATGATGATGATGACGATGACGATGATGATGAAGATGATGATGATACTTTAACACAGTAATAAAACGTGTCAATAATCTAACAGATCAGTACATTACAGCTTGGATATTGCTTTCGAAGGGAAATATAAGGTAACATCTAAAGGCTAATTGTACAAGTTGATAGCCGCTGTTCCAATGATTTGAAATTAAATCCAAGACTCCATTAGGACATAATGACGGATTTATAGCGTGTTAAGCACTTACAAACACAAGAAAAGCCTAGGAGTTTCATATGCCTTTGTCCACACGTAGAGACTGATATATTTTGTGTGTTATTAGAACTCTCGATTTGACGTTGATACCCACATTAATGTCAAATGTTGTACATTGGGTCCTCCAACTACACTCAACAAATATAAATATACCCCTTGGGAAGGGCTGAGCAGAAAAAAGGGAGAAACGTCTCACTAGTGGATTGGTGGTTGGTTTTATACGTCCCAACAACTGCAATTTCTCCATGTGAGATGATGAAGTTAATTTGATTTGATTTGATATATGGCGATGCGGGATCGAATTCCAATTGGAGGGGTGGAAGGGTGGAAGGGTGGAAGGGTGGAAGGGTGGAAAGGTGGAAGGGTGGAAGGGTGGAAGGGTGGAATGGTGGAAGGGTGGAAGGGTGGAAGGGTGGAAGGGTGGAAGGGTGGAAGGGGGATGGGATGGGGTGTGGATGGAGGTACCCATTGGGAAGGGATCGCTCTAAAGAAAAATGCTGTTGGGTGTTTAACGTCCGTTCAACCTATTTGGCCATGCGGGTCTAAAGAAAAGGGGAGAATTGTCTGCCATAGAAGGATGGCATTGGGGTGGATACGCCATGCCAAGATAAGGTCTTCGCTGTTCTCTGTACTAGGAAACACATGCCATACCCAAATGAGGTCATTATCATATCCTGATACCTTCATAAGCGTCCAGACCTGTCTGTGAACAAATTTAGATTTGTCTGGGATTCTACACGAGACACGAACATAAGCGTCTCAGCTCTACTGTCTGATGGCTCTCTCTTTTATTTTTCAAAAGGATACTGCATTAGACGTATCTTATACTTAAGATATATTTCTTCAGGCTGTTGCCTTACACGCTCTCACACACAGACACACAGACGGAATTAACCTGCAAGTTTCACATTATGTATCAAAGCATGAATCGAGCGTCTTATTTCGCGTGGAGGGTATAATAAATTAAATATTATTACAGTTAATGTTGGTTTTTATAAAACAGCAGTAAACATTATTACTCTGTTTAAGTGGAATTTTCGATGTCATTTTACACAGAATAATGATATTTCATTTCTTTGACTCAAATTCCATACAGCGCAACAGCTGACTTTTATTATGAGTTAATTCTAATATGCTTACTGATAGCAAATGATCACATGTCGAGGTAACGGATATCACCTCATGACAGCAGGCGAATGTTGATATCATTTTTTAGACATGCCTGTAATCATATGCTTACAGTCAGTATTATTAGAAATGACGGTTTTATTACCAGCTAATGTGCACAATAATGATCAAAGTTATCGTGCAAATAAGATGGAATAGCCCAATGAAGACTTGATTGCTCTGATCCTGACGTTTATTGAGCGACGCAATTTCATTTGATTCGATAGAACTTTGACCGTGCAATTTTCAAGCACAAGCACAGCATGGCACCCGGCCGGGTCATACCTAAGACTTTAAAATTGGCAATCTAGTGGCTGCTCCGCCTGGCGTCTGGCATTATGGGGTTAGTGCTAGGACTGGTTGGTCCGGTGTCAGAATAATGTGACTGGGTGAGACATGAAGCCTGTGCTGCGACTTCTGTCTTGCGTGTGGCGCACGTTATATGTCAAAGCAGCACCGCCCTGATATGGCCCTTCGTGGTCGGCTGGGCGTTAAACAAACAAACAAACAAACAAACAAACAAACAAACAGCATGGCATTCTGAGAAATTGGGTGGTGTCTTGAAGTTTTGTGCACATACACCAACCGACAAAAATTGACTTTTCGGTATCTTAACAAGGCAAAGTTTATTAAATGTATTAACAAGTCGCGTAAGGCGAAAATACAATATTTAGTCAAGTAGTTGTCGAACTCACAGAATGAAACTGAACGCAATGCCATTTTTCAGCAAGACCGTATACTCGTAGCATCGTCAGTCCACCGCTCATGGCAAAGGCAGTGAAATTGACAAGAAGAGCGGGGTAGTAGTTGCGCTAAGAAGGATAGCACGCTTTTCTGTACCTCTCTTTGTTTTAACTTTCTGAGCGTGTTTTTAATCCAAACATATCATATCTATATGTTTTTGGAATCAGGAACCGACAAGGAATAAGATGAAAGTGTTTTTAAATTGATTTGGAACATTTAATTTTGATAATAATTTTTATATATTTAATTTTCAGAGCTTGTTTTTAATCCGAATATAACATATTTATATGTTTTTGGAATCAGCAAATGATGGAGAATAAAATAAACGTAAATTTGGATCGTTTTATAAATTTTGGTTTTCTTTTACAATTTTCAGATTTTTAATGACCAAAGTCATTAATCAATTTTTAAGCCACCAAGCTGAAATGCAATACCGAAGTCCGGGCTTCATCGAAGATTACTTGACCAAAATTTCAACCAATTTGGTTGAAAAATGAGGGCGTGACAGTGCCGCCTCAACTTTCACGAAAAGCCGGATATGACGTCATCAAAGACATTTATCAAAAAACTGAAAAAAACGTTCGGGGATTTCATACCCAGGAACTCTCATGTCAAATTTCATAAAGATCGGTCCAGTAGTTTAGTCTGAATCGCTCTACACACACACACAGACACACACACACACGCACGCACATACACCACGACCCTCGTTTCGATTCCCCCTCGATGTTAAAATATTTAGTCAAAACTTGACTAAATATAAAAGGGTCATTTCTGCGAAGAAGCCGCCCTGATATTTCTAATTCAAAATTAGAGTTTATCTTTGAGAGTGGTAAATAAAAAGGGTACCGGTCTGACCGCTATAACATTCAGCAGGTCACCTAAAATCAGTCCTCATGATTGGTCTAAGTGGGTCACATGGTGCACCAAAAATGATAATAAATATGGTTTGTCCGTGGTGACATTATAAACTCCTAACTGAATGGTAAAAGTGTACAGATTGCACGAATCACTGTAGCTACAATTGGAAACAGACACAGTCAAAGAGGAGCAAGTTTATTCTATTTAGATTTGTGATGCCGTTCAGGGGACATTATTCACATAAAAACCGTAGTGTATTTGCGCATAGTTTGGATCCTCTATAGCGCATACACAGTAGATATTACACATTGTTCTTGGCGTTAATTCCTCCTCCGTTAACAAATAACGTTAAATTGTCAATAACAAACGTTCCAACAACCTACCTTTCTTGTTTCTTGATTCTGAATTTTGGAACGTTGGCAGTCTCTTTCTTTTTGGATTTCCTTCGTTAACGTTAGAATTCTAGACACTTCTTGTTGTGCTGCGACTGTGTGCCTCCCTCTGCTAATTAGGTACAATACAGATATCAACTCAATAGGCCCAGAGATCTGAGTGCAGCCAGCTAGGCAGACAGACAAACTAACAAACAAATAAACAAACAGAATGAAACCTATACGCCCCCCTCACCCCTCACCCCCCCCCACCCCCCCCCCCCCCCCCTCCGTATTTACTGGGAGGTGCATTCCAATTGTTCTTTGATAATAAAACGCAATATATATTTATTATCAGACAACTAGTGTTTATTGTCCAGCTGTTGATAACATACGGTAGCGGAACCACGATGATGGTGATGGTGATGGTGATGATGATGACGATGATGATGATTACGATGATGATGATGATGACGATGACGACGATGATGATGATGACGGTCTACTGTTGATTTATTATTAATATTACTAGTATTGAAATGAATAACAAAATCATAAAAAAATTCATATACATTTTCTATTTGTGTCTTATTTTGAAATTAATTTCAAGAATTCATTTTTGAGAGGATGGCGTGTTATATGGTGATTAAGTGTGGTTTCAGTGCGGCGCAACAGCCCAGTATTATATTATGTTGTTTATTTCTAGAAAATGCCATAAGATATTATGTATTCTTTTCAAACGACGGAATTAAAAAGCTGGGTGGGATTGGCCATACGTGACTTTCTCTCTCTCTCAATGTCTGTAAGCAGTATGTGGACGTCAAATAAATAAATGAAATTATACAATCGACACAATCCCAATGGTAATCAATCACGTGAGTAATTTCTGTCAATCAGAATGAAGGACAGTAAAGAATTTTATTTCTTCCTTAATCTGAAAAAAATACTTTGTATATATAGCGGCGGGCCTCTCTGTTGCAGTCAGAACGGTTCGGAACATCGTCCTGTATCAGCAACCGGTCCTGCTTCCTCATCTGAGCCAGAGTGTCTACACAAATACAACCTTTGTAAGTAAAGAGCTCACCATGTTCTGATTTCAGCAACTTTAGCTTGAATGAGATGCCTGAAATTCCTGATCGGCAGACAATACTCACTTGGAGAAATACGACCGTTGAAAGGAGATAGCGCAGCGAGATCTCACCGTCATATGGCGAGCTCACTGTGATTTTAGCAATGTCAGTTTGTAAGAAGTGCCAAAAATTCTAATTGACAGACATTAATCACTTGGTAAAGACTAACAGTGTGAATAGCAAGCTCACAATATTCTCAACATCCTGAACGCTAACTAGGTTTGACTAAGGTGCTGGACATATCTGAAGTCGGATCAAAATGTTTAGAAGTATTTCAAATTTGAGAAATGTCTTTAAATTTTTCTAAGTGCATGGATCAACAGCTCATTTCCTAAGGCTTAATAAAAATTCGTTGAATTTTCTTAGGTTTGATCAATATTTTGAGATTTTATTAAATTGGATATATCAAATGTGTGACTTCTTTGAATCGTTCTTTATATTTTTGAAATTGTCAAAGGCCTTATCAGAATTATGAGGATTTCTGAAGCTCGACCAACATTTGGATAACTTTATGAATTTTCATACAAAATGTTTAGCATTTTCTTGAGTCAGATCAAACTTGAAGTTTGTGAAACTTGATCACAGTTTTGGATTAACATTTCGACAATTATTTGTTTCCAGATTTTTGTCAAAATTGGTCAAAATTCAAAGACGCTTGATGATACAATTGTCTGAAGTTGAATCAAATTGTTACGTTATGGTTTTGTTAAGTTGGATCAAATATCCAAAAAGCTTGCTGAACATTCCAAAATATGCTATTTTGTGAAGATGGATAAAAAATTTACGTATTTTATAAAGTTGAATCTGATTAAGAATTAAGGGCAACCTTGTACAATCTGTACAAATGACGTCATCAAAATGTCTACAAATGACGTAATCTAAATGCCTATAGATGACGTAATCAAATTCCCACATGTAACATAATCAAAAGCCCTGCTGTGATTGGCTGTTTTAGAATCATGGGGTCCTTCAGCTTCTACGCTGCTTGCGTCATTGCGGTGTTTGCCGGGATTACTTCAGCCGGTAAGTACAGACTTAATCTTAACACAGTGATGGCGCTTACTATTTTTCGAACCGGATTTTTTGTGCTTCAAGTAGGAATCCGGGTTCTCGGTTGAACAAGACATTGTTTTACGCTTACTGCCCTTGAATGATTGTAAAACAAAACGAGTACGTTATATTAATCAGGGGGGGGGGGGGTGAGGGGGAGGGGGGGTGACAGTCATGACATGTTAGCCGGTTTGTGTGTGTGGGTGTGTGGGTGTGTGTGTGTGTGTGTGTGTTTCTGTGTGTGTGTGTGTGTGTGTGTATGTGTGTGTGTGAGTGTGTGTGTGTGTGTGTGTGTGTGTGTGTGTGCGTGAGTGTGTGTGTGTGTGTGTGTGTGTGTGTGTGGATGTGGGTGTATGCCCAGTTGAAGAATTTATTTTGAGATTGAATTTACCGGTAAGATACCGGCAATTTCCCTGCTAAAACAATACTTTGTATCAAGATTACATTTCGAGTAAGTAATATTATAATTTTTTCCTGAAAGCTTTGATTTTCGGAACTTAGAGTAACGTACATTACGTGTGAAAAACATGCATTGCAAAATTGGATTGTCTTTGTCAAAACAAAAACAAAAAACTTTTCATTCAGCATTGTTTTTTTTTTTTGTTTTTTTTTTTGTTTTTTCTTTCTTTTTTTTTTTCTTTCTTTCTTTTTTTTAAATCTCAGTTGCATGCAGGCTGCTTCAACCCTTTCTTTTTTGCCTTTTTTTTTTTTTTGGTTTTTGTTGTTGTTGGCGGGGAGCATCCTTCTTCATGGATCTTTTTTTTTTTTTTTTTTTAAGTAAATTTTTTACTATTGGTATTAATATGTACAAGAACGCATTTCCATTAGTAAATCATCAAAAAACATCAAAACAAGTCTACAATGTAATCGATAAGCAATGTGACTACAAGATACAAATTCCATCAGGATAAAAGGTATCGTTTTATGTTACAGGGGCAATGCCTCTACAGCTATTTTACGTCCTCTCATTTATATAACTTCCAAATTGGTGTTGTGTCAATATGCGCGCGCAGTTTTGAACTTGTGTGAAAACTGCCACAAATATTACGAGCGTATGTGTTCGCCATTCGAATGGAATAGTTAACGAGCTTAAAGAGAATACGTGAAGTACTTCTTGTGAGCAATCATAACACATCGTCGTCCTGGAGTTTTGGCGTTACTCGATTGTTGGCGATTTAGATGTTTTTGAACTAAATAAATCATTCTCCATGAGAAATATTCCTAAAAAATACGATGGACAATCCATGATTCAACATTCTTTTATCTTTCTCTCCATACCAGGTACAAATATAAACACTATTTCATAATAAAAAATAATCAGGTTGGGCCTTCTGCTGAAAAGATGTCTAAAATGAGTTACACCAACATTCCATGACGACGTCGAAAAGCAATCTATGGCGTCATTGCTCAAAGTCAGCGCTTTATGTCTTGTGATATGACGTTTTTTCTGTTTGTCTGGCAGCTTGCCCTTCCAACAGGTTCGAGTGTGACAACGGGAAGTGTGTCCCGATCACGTGGGTCTGTACCGGGATAGACGGATGTGGCGATAACAGTGACGAGAAAAACTGTGGTAAGTGTGTGTGTGCGTGTGTGTGTGTGTGTGTGTGTGTGTGTGTGTGTGTGTGTGTGTGTGTGTGTGTGTGTGTGTGTGTGTGTGTGTGTGTGTGTGTGTGAATACGAATACGAATACACTTTATTGCTATGAAATGTAGTGTTTATAAGACACGGGAAGATAAAGAACAAAATGATTTCATTTGTTTCTTTTTTGGGGAAGCAATTATATACAAATTCTCCCAATTTAGTGTGTATACATTGTCTAGTAGGAAAAGTTGACTTGTTACATCATATAAATAGATAGGTCGATTAATTTCACTCATGAAAGATTTTCGTAATTGGTTGTTTTCTATGCCATTATCTAGAAAATGTATTTCATCTTCTATTGCTCCACATGTTTCACATAATCTATTTTCCCTAGGTGTATTGCTGTATCTACCAGTTTCAATTTTCAGGTCGTGGGCACTTATTCTTAGTTTACACAACGACTGTTTATATTTTCTTTGTTTTATGAATAACAGATATGGTTCTGTTTTACAATTTGTTACTATTAACAGCTATTGTGTTTTCAGCGGAGCACTAGGGTCCGATATTTAGACGAGACAAGTATAATGCTGACGAGTCGAAAACGAGTCGCATTATACTTGTTCGACCGGCACGGTTGGCCTAGTGGTAAGGCGTCCGCCCCGTGATCGGGAGGTCGTGGGTTCGAACCCCGGCCGGGTCATACCTAAGACTTTAAAATTGGCAATCTAGTGGCTGCTCCGCCTGGCGTCTGGCATTATGGGGTTAGTGCTAGGACTGGTTGGTCCGGTGTCAGAATAATGTGACTGGGTGAGACATGAAGCCTGTGCTGCGACTTCTGTCTTGTGTGTGGCGCACGTTAAATGTCAAAGCAGCACCGCCCTGATATGGCCCTTCGTGGTCGGCTGGGCGTTAAGCAAACAAACAAACAAACAAATACTTGTTCGAGTCTAAACATCGGACCCTATTACCACGCTGAAAACGCAATAGCGTTTATATAGCTATTCTGACATTTTATTCTGTGTTAAAATCATGTTTTTGTCAGCAACAACTACCAGAATGGTCCATGTCGTTGATTGCAGATGACGGTTATAGTGCGCATATCCCTTGGCGCATGTATCCACGGAAATCACCGAACATTGAAAAACCTAGGACATGTATTACCGAGAAGACTCGAGATAACCGGATATTTAGCATTACGTCAATATGCTAGGAGTCATGACGTATCATGCTTGCTTGCGTATATTCTATGTTCGAAAGTCTGACTTCTGTTGGGGATTCGCGTGATGAAACTTCATTTCTACATTGCACTATACAATGGACGTTCTATGTGACAGGAGAGTTTGCTGATTTTGTGTTAAACATTGGAAAAATCGTCTGCTAAATTTAGAGATAGGTCGCTTCAGATTGCAGCTTCTTGAACTTTGCAAGGTTTGTTGTCTGTTAAAGAACTGGATTTTACACGTAATGTATGTCATGTACTGTAAGCAACAAAAAACACAAACACAAAGCAAATGGCATCGTCTGTCGACTAGTCACAGACACAACCCTGGCGAGGTATGCGTGTACTTTATACACGTGGAAGAAACCGGGACCATGCGTCTTTGTATCGGCAGGAACTTACCAACTTCCGAAGCGTTATCCTTGGATGATCGCAATAAGGATGTGTGAGACCATCCAATCACAGCCCCCGAATTCCCCCACGTGTCTATCAGAATAGCTATATTCTTTGATAATCAAAAAAAAAGCAGTCTCTTTGTTTTTGGATTTATTCTATAATAAAAATGTAACTTTGGTGAATTTCTTATTTGACCTTTCCAGAATTGTATATTGGGGAAGGGCTCCTAATGTGGACCGGCTACTAATATGGACCACTTCCTGTTCTGACAAACTAACGGCGCAAGAGCGCTCAAAACAATTTAATTGGCTGTATTTACCCTCTCTGGATAACTTGCACATGTCAAAACAGTTGCAGAAACACAAACCTCAAAATCGTTAGACTTTTTCTCTTTTTTTCACTTTTGGCAGGGTTCACTCTAAATTTGCCGCCTAAAACGGACTCGTTTCTGTCCACAGCTAAAGCTTTTATCACACAAACATTGCTATATATGACAGCTAAGACCGTATTTGTTACATTTTAGCAGTGTTGACCCCGAGTTTCTACTGCAAGCAAAAAGTAATAGCGAAATCTCAAAGTAAGTGTGAGTCCCCTAATATGGACCACCTTCAACAAATCGAAGAAAATAAAAGCTAAAGGCTATTTTCATTAATTCATTAAGAAGCTTGCTGGAAATAACCTATAACTAGCCCTCGAGATTTCAAAAAAATATAACAAATAGTCTTTTTTTCGTGGAAGTTGATAATTTCACTTATTTTCACTCTGTTTTTGATAAGCTTCTTTAGTTTCCTGATGTGCTTCAAATAATGCTCTCGTTGAACCCGAAACAGATAAATCTAAAGCATATTTTAATTAGTCTGACTTGCACACTAAGTTGTATCATGTTATTTTGAAGTATAGGGGGCTTTTTACAGTGATTCGTGAAGGCCTCTTCACTGGTCCATATTGGGCACCCAGGCTCCTAATATGGACCATTTGTGATTTTTTCTGTATTCAATTACACATTAACATGCTTCCATTTGAAACTTCGAGGTCTTCATCGGGGATTGACGCCCGACCAAAGGTAATTGAAGCCCGACGGAGCGAAGTGACGGAGGGCTTCAATTAGACTTTGGGAGGGCGTCAATCCACGATGAAGACCGAGAAGTTTCAAATGGAAGCATGTTAATGTTATTGTAATTCAATCTGACGACGATCTCTTTCCTGCTTTCATGCGGTTGTAAACAGACAGAATTGGTTCTGTTCTGTTCACACACTACTTTCAGTCCACCTACCTGCAAGGGTCAAGTCCCAAGAAATATGTCTCTGTATTCCTATCGTATCACTCTGCTCCTGTTTTGTTTTCTTTCACACACATTTTCCCTTCTTTTTTGACGGGTTTCTGGACAGCAAACTCTAAAACAAATTATTTTCATCACAAAAGCGATCTTTGGAATTGACTGACGTAGTCCGGAAGAATTCATGCATCAACTTACGTCACGTATTCGACGTCATCACTTCGCATACCTTATGGTCTCGGTATTTCGTTGGCCTTCATATTTTCTACTTGTAAAATGACCCTCAAAGCTAACCGAGACTAGTTGAGGCTGTATCAATGCGCCTCGCCAGCAGGTTGTTAATGGATTTTTTAGCGAGTGTTTATCGACAATTAATGACCGGTAATTTTTAATGAGTTGGGGCATTCTGACCAATCACATGATCTGTTTGAGTGTTTCATTAAAACGCAAACTTGATTGAATTACAATTTATGCTAAATGTCTATCAAAGCTATATCACTCTAATTAGGCCTAACGGTTAACCTAAGAGAGAAGGACTACCAAACACAAAATGAATCTTCTTCGCAAGAAAACAAGCTAGTTATCAGCATGAAACAAAAAGTGGTCCATATTAGGAGCCCTTCCCCTATTGAAGTTCCAATTTTACTTTTCTTGCAGACACGCTTATCAAAATACACATGCCCTTTTTAGGGAGCGTCGGTTAGAAAATTCAATCAAAATATAGGAAAAAAGAGTCGAAAGTGACAAGAAATTGTGAAATTGTTTGTGCCTGTTCAGAATGCTTTCTGGCTGCCATGTGTGTCTATGCTTTTCCTCTTCTTGTTTCGGTTTGACGTGATGACTTAATGCCCTTCATGTGTCCCGTCAGACACGTACGTGTGTCCCCCTGGCTACTGGAAGTGTAAGAACAACCGCTGTGTCTATTCTTTGCCTTGTCTAGTTTCTGTTTAACGAAATCACTGAGTTCCTTTGTGTGTCCTGTCAGCGACGTACGAGTGTCCCCCTGGCTACTGGAAGTGTAAGAACAACCGCTGTGTCTATGCTTTGCCTTGTCTAGTTTCTGTTTAACGAAATCACTGAGTTCCTTTGTGTGTCCTGTCAGCGACGTACGTGTGTCCCCCTGGCTACTGGAAGTGTAAGAACAACCGCTGTGTCTATGCTTTGCCTTGTCTAGTTTCTGTTTAACGAAATCACTGAGTTCCTTTGTGTGTCCTGTCAGCGACGTACGTGTGTCCCCCTGGCTACTGGAAGTGTAAGAACAACCGCTGTGTCTATGCTTTGCCTTGTCTAGTTTCTGTTTGACGAAATCACTGAGTTCCTTTGTGTGTCCTGTCAGCGACGTACGTGTGTGGCTGCCATGTGTGTCTATGCTTTTCCTCTTCTTGTTTCGGTTTGACGTGATGACTTAATGCCCTTCATGTGTCCCGTCAGACACGTACGTGTGTCCCCCTGGCTACTTCAAGTGTAAGAACAACCGCTGTGTCCCAGTGCAGTGGCTGTGTACCGACATCGACGGCTGTGGCGACAACAGTGATGAGGACAAGTGCGGTAAGCAAGCTTAAGGCCAAAACACATCTGCGCAGTCGCCACTACACTACATGCTGCGATAGGGATTATGACAAGTACTTTGCCTGTTTTCTTTTCACGCAACGTGGGCAAAAAAACGAATTACCTCAATAATCTGCAGTGCGTCGTCTATCCTGCTGGCGTTACATAGGTGAGCGCCAGGCTTTAGGGTCACAGAACTCTAGCTTTGAGTCACAGACGGAAAATGTCCAGTCGTAATTAAGTCGCGTGCGTGTTGACAAGGTTCAATAACGTAGTGTTGTGATTTAACAGTAGTGCGAGATGAAACGGTATTGTTGTCATATCACCCTGTGACGTGGTGATACAATATTGTATTCATATCACCCTGTGACATGATGATACACTATTGTTGTTTAACACCCTGTGACGTGGTGATACAATATCGTTGTTATAACACTCTTAGACGTGATGATACTATATTGTTGTTATATCACCCTGTGACGTGTTTATATAATACTGTTGTTAAATCACCCTTTGACGTTATGATACAATATTGTTGTTATATCACCCTATGACGTGACGATACGATATTGTTGTTATATCACCCTGCCACGTGCAGACACCAACCGGTGCATCATGAGGCGCGGCAAGAAGCTGCGCACGTTCAGCAACACCAAGGAGCGCATCAAGTTCCCCTGCAAGTACAACGCCATCAGGGATACGATCTGCGGTGATTATAAGATCACCATCACCCCTGGCAACGCCATCGAGGCTGACAAGAACAAGCGCTACATCGTCAAGACCGTTTTCCTGGGCTTGGAGAGAATTAGCGACGGCATGAAGTATGAGGGGCGCAGTGACCTCAAGATCGCTAAGAAGGTCAGTCTCTGCTTTGTACCCAAAGTCATTTTCTCCGAAAACTCCCAAACACTTCCGAAAAAAAACCCGACAACTCCCGTAAACCCCCGAAAACCTCCACACACAAGAACACAAAAACAAAACCTCGAAAATCTTGCAGAAAAAGTAATTCAACGAGGGATTTTCGGCGGTTTCAGGTGTTAGAATCTTTTTGATCCCACACTTTTTACAATCCCATTGTAGTTTACTGCAAATATCCGCAAATCGCTCATTTCCTGGATGTGTGCAAACTGTTTTCACTGTTGTCTATATATCTCATACGTCAATGTCAATAAAGCGTCTACATCAAAAAGCTGATCGTCAGCTGAGACTAACTCCAAATCTGTCGGAGTAAGAGGCAATGTTCGTCTCAGGCATCTGTTGGTATTGTGGAGACGATAAGCTACATATTGCACCTAAATGGAAGATGAGAAGAATCTTCTCAAATTTAGAGAAAGGCCAAAGGGACATAAACCAAAAATGGATTTTATCAGTGCATTCCAAGAGTGCGCTAACAGATTTAGCACACTCGCCCTATCCAATTAAATCCTTTCGTTTGATCATGTGACACTCATTTCATTTCATTTCATTTTCATTACTTTATTGTCCCATCGCTGGGAAATTCGGGTCGCTTCCTCCCAGTGGAAAGCTTGCAGCAACGGAGTCGAGCTACCCAGGTGTCTGCGTGTTTAGGTGTATTCAGCCACCTGCACTTATGGCAGAATGACCAAGGTCTTTTACGTGCCATTGTGATGACACGGGGGTGGGACATGGCTTCCGTCTCTGGGTCTGCACATAAAGGTCCATATTAGGAGCCGGTCCATATTAGGAGCCCTTCCCCTAACTATGTAGGTGGATGTGCGTGTATGTGTGTGTGGGTGTGTGCATGTGCGCGCGCTCATGTGTGTGTGTGGCTCTGTGTGTGTGTGTGTGTGTGTGTGTGTGTGTGTGTGTGTGTGTGTGTGTGTGTGTGTGTGTGTTTACGTGTGTGTGTGTGTGAGAGAAAGAGGGTGAGAGAGGAGGGGAGAGAACAGCCGAGTATTTGTGGGTGTATGCGAGAGAGAAAGACAGAGAGGAGTGGAGAGAACAGCTAATTGTGTACATGAAGGCTATGTTTTACAAATCACGGGGCGAAAATGTTTTACATTTTTACAAATCACGGGTTAACAGATGCGCCCGTGTCAGTATGACAATTATTGTTATGAAAACTCGCGTCTTCTATGCCACAGAAAACCACGCCTTTGACATTATCCTTGCACTATTTTTCCCCAGTACATTGATGGCATAAAGGACGCGCCTTTCAACAAGTTAGACGGCGCGCTGGAAATCGACCAGATCCTCAGCTTTTCCGCCGGCTCTGACGACGACGAGGTGACTGTCTACGAGAAGAACAATGCAAGTTTTCTCTTCAGGTATGGACAGTACATGCCTGGAGACACGTGGCACAGAAGGTCTGGCTTCGAGTTCATCTGCTTGAGCGACAACTTCCAACCTAGTGGATACCCCGACCAGATCTGTGGTAAGATGGTGTTTCTGTCGGTGTGTCTGTGTGTGTCTCTCTGTCTTTGTCTCTGTTTCTCTGTCTTTGTGTCTATGTCATTGTCGCTCAGTTTCTCTGTCTATCTCCCTGTATCTGTGTTTCTGTGTCTGATATATCTCTATCGCTCTGTATGTGTGTTTCTCTGTCTTTGTGTCTCTGGCTTTGTCTCAGTTCCTCTGTCTATGTCTGTCTATCTCTCTGTATCTGTGTCTGGTGTCTCTACGTCAAGTTCGAAAAGCTAACGCTGTGTGCAATGTACAGGTATCGGTAACAGGCAGCCTAATAACGATGTGTGCAATGTACAGGTAACGGAACGAAGGACGAGGTCAAGGCGTTCAAGAAGTCCAAAGGATATAAGGAAAGTCGCCAGGCTGTCCTGTTCCACGAAGTCTTCACCAACGACGGCATCGTTCAGACGTAAGTCTTCCTCACACAGTCATATTGCTCATCATCTAACACAGTCATAGCCTTTTCTGATAGTCTGTCACACAGCCAGGTGTGTGTGTGTGTGTGTGTGTGTATGTGTGTGTGTGTGTGTGTGTGTGTGTGTGTGTGTGTGTGTGGGTGTGTGTGTGTGTATGTGTGTGTGTGTGTGTGTGTGCGTGCGTGCGCGTGTTTGTGTGTGTGTGTGTGTGTGTGTGTGTGTGTAAGTGTGAGTGTGTATTGAGCGATTCCGATAATCCTACAGGACCGATATTCATGAAACGTTACATACAAATACCTCTAGATGATAATCCCAGATGTTGGTTTTTTTTCTCTCTCATGTTTTCGATAAATGTATTTCCTGACGTCATATCCGGCTTTTTGTCAACGTTGAGGCGGCACTGTCACGACCTCATCTTAATCAAATGATAATGTTTTCGTTCTCAGTGACTCTGACTGCAAGTCCACGGCCAACGCCATCAGCAACAAGTGCAAGACTCCCGCTGACAGGTTTAAGGCAGCGACACTGTGCTATCCCGTTGTTGCCAAGAGTCACTTCCTGAGCTGTATCACCCGTAACATCGAGAGACCTGAGAGTGCAATGAGGGTGAGTCACACACACACACAAACTAACACACACACACACACACACACACACACTCACTCACTCACACACACTCACTCACTCACTCACTCACTCACTCAATCTCACACACACACACACACGAACACACACACACCACACACACACACACACACACCACACACACACACACACACACACACACACACACACACACAGAGTCGCTACCCCCGATGTATCACCCAGAACCTCGAGAGATCTGAGAGTGCAATGAGGGTGAGTCACACACACACACACACACACACACACACACACACACACACACACAGCGCTACCACCGCTGTATCACCCAGAACCTCGAGAGACCTGAGAGTGCCATGAGGGTGAGGTACTTGTTCGTTAGGTCCTTGTTAAACCAGTACAGGGAAAACCCCTTTCTCTCTCTGTTTTTTCGCAGCACTGTGTAAAGTTCGTGGGCACTTGTTGCAAAAAAAGGTTTGTAGATGTAGCCTACACGTTCCGAGGGTCGCCGTTTGTAGATGTACACGTTCGAATCAACTCAAATTGAGATCAATGTTGACCTCGCTCTAGCTCTCCGCAGCATTATATTTTAGGCAGTGGTTAAACAAAATGTGTGTAGACATGTACACGTGTGAACGCATTTCCCTTGGCCTAAGAGCAGTGGCCTTTCAAGTAAAGTTTCGCTCACTGATCTCGTCTTTCTCTGTCTCTTCGCAGCACTATATCAGTTATTTGTATACACAATGTGTGTAGCTCGGTCATATACACGTTTGGACGCATTTCCCTTGGCCTAAGAGCAGTGGCCTTTCAAGTAAAGTTTGGCTCACTGATCTCTTCTCTCTGTGTGTTGACAGCACTGTGTGGAGTACGTGTGCAGTAGGTGTACCGACCCCAACTCTTGTCTCGCTCTGTCCGAGGAACTCGACGGGTGCATGGAACTGGAGGGTGTCTCCAACTTCGTGAAGTCACAGTGCGCCCCTAACCTCGCAATCGCGACATAGGTCACTCGGCTCTGACGTCATACAGAAGTGTTCGTGACACGTTAGTGTCGTCATGACGGACTGGAAAGAACTGTCTGTGGACGACCTGTCTCCGACCTTCTT
The DNA here is from genome assembly GCF_037325665.1 of Littorina saxatilis. Taxonomy (NCBI): domain Eukaryota; kingdom Metazoa; phylum Mollusca; class Gastropoda; order Littorinimorpha; family Littorinidae; genus Littorina; species Littorina saxatilis. The sequence goes on from NC_090252.1 coordinate 61,580,926, forward strand.
GAATAAACTTGATACAGCATTGAGAACCTGGTGTTCTTGTTGGGGTTTTGAGAAAGAGGTGTGTGTGCGTGTGTGTGTGTGTGTGTGTGTGTGTGTGTGTGTGTGTGTGTGTGTGTGTGCGGCCAAGGAACATGGGCTAAGTCCCTTGATACTATATCCTTGATGAGGCCTACTTGCTAGGCTGGACAGTCCGCAGAGGAGCTTTGAGAATTTCCGGACTGAGAGTCCGATTTGTTCGTCGTCAATTAAGTGATAATAGAAGTAACTGTAAGCAGAATCTTGCATGCTGCTGTTTTTCACAAATATGGGGTATAGCTGTTCCTCATTTCCAATCGGCCCCTCCCACCCTTACACATGAGTGGATAAGAATATTCGTCTAAACCCTAATGGTTTCTGGCATAATCTGCTAACTGTTCTATGAACAGCACTCAAAGTATAAAACAGAAAATGTCCACACACGCTCATAGTGCTCTGTGTTAATTGTTGAAACTGATCAAGAGACTAAAAAGACCTGGAGTTGTCTGCAATTTTGACTTTTATTTTCTAGACTTAACATTCTAAATTGCTATGCTTTGACAATTATATTATAACTGTTACAAGACCTGCTTGGAGAACGAGAAATGTATTGAATCAATTGAAGGCAGTAACTACAGGACTAGAGACAGGGTGAGAGCTTGCATGTTCAGCATAGTTTTCGTGTGATGTCAATTTAATCGAACGAATTGAATGAACTGAATAGAAGCTGTTTCTGTGGGATTAAATAGGCAAGAGGAAACACACACACACACACACACACACACACACACACACACACACACACACACACACACACCAAGAGAAACAATCGATTGAAACACAATTCAAACTCGGATGATTCTTTTTTTCCTTCTCAGCACATACAAATACAGTGACAGAACTCAATTATGAGTCGAAAATATGAAGACAATTGTGTGTATCGGTCTGCCAGGGTCCGTCCGTGCGTGTGTTCATGTTGATAACATACCGACCAAAGTGTGCACTTTACTTACAAATATGAAGAATCATATGAAAAAAGGGACAGAAATATACACATACACAAAAACACACACAAAAACACACACACACACACACACACACACACACACACACACACACACACACACACACACACACACATCTTGACGCGAACCGACTTTGTGTCAACAAAACCACTGCTATACAACATGGTCGTCTTTTCCCAAGAGCATTGGAAATGGACATTTTTAAGAACATCTCGACTACTACCTTCCGGTAAATAATCTTTTGAATCAATTGCACAAGCATTACTATTCTTTGCTTTGATATAAGTGACTTGTATTAAAAAAATAAGTCAACAATGCCACGGTATTATGAGCTAAGAATGTACAACGCTAAAGTTCAACATTTTCCGCTAAAGTTGAACATTACCCGGACATTTTTCTAACCTAATTTATGAAAAGTATTTGTCCAAGGAACTTCATTTACACCTCAAAATCACTTTCATGAGAAACTCACAAAATCATGAACTGGTACTGGTTTTAGGCAATTACACTGATACCATTTTGAGCTTGGTTGGTTGGTTCTGGTTTTGTCGTCCCCACAGCCTATATGGTTAAACGGGACCGATACGATTGTGTTTCGTTTCTCAGTGTACATATGGCAATAGCCATGTGTTTATTTTTTTTGTGTCTTTTATAGTCTCTTCAGCAGTTATTGCTATCCGAGGCTGGTGCAATGTTGTTGTTTTTCCCAGTTCACTTGGCAAGCTAAACACATTCAGGTCTATCACTGTTGTAAGAAGGGTTCTAAAAATGTCATAGCTTTTCACATTTTTTACTTCAAGTCTTGATAAAAATCTTGATCTTTAAAATTAAAGTAAAACAACTTCTCCGGGGGACGCAGTAGCCATGCTTAAAAAAGAGTTTCATTTAGGTCTTTCACAGTAACAATGCAGAAGGTTCTAAAAAGCTCATGTTATTTCACAATTTGTTTCTTCAATTCTTAATAAAAAATGTATTGATCTCCTTTACAAAGTTAAACATCTTCCCCTTTTTACAATTATAGTGTAGACATCTTGACATTGAGAAATGCATATTAGACATCTTGTTTCTCTACTGTTTTTATATCTTCGAACAGTGTTATTTATATTGCTGAAAGGTTTGACTTGTGATTGACTTTTAATAACTCATACAACCTGAACAGGTCAATTGTGGTTGGTCAAATCTAAATTTCTCCTCTGTGGGTTTTTTTCATGAAAAATCTTAGGACATACCTATAAAGCTTGATAATAACAATCAGGGCGTTATCTTATGCAGACAGAAATAAACAACCGAAAGTCAGCAGAGACTTTCGTTTGATATTAAAAACAATTTCTTTGCAGAGCAAAGGAAAGAGTTTTGAAATCTAGACAGGTTCTAATCACGAAATTGGGAACAAAAAAGACCTCTGGTGCAGAAGAAAACCTCAACGAGATAGACAACTGCAAATCGGACATTTTATTAATCCAGGCACCTCAAAGCAGACATATATCTTGTCCATTCTGACAGGTTGATGGCAGACATTATCTCCAACCAGACAACTGCATAGGCTTGCATATCCATTGTCATCATGTACAGACATCTCCTTCTATCAAAAAATTACACTTTACAAATTTTCATTTTTGACAACTGCAAAGCAGACTTGCTCATCCATTTCAGACATCTTCTCCGTTTGGACAATTACACTGAACGTGTTTGTTCTACTCTTTCATACTCTCGAATTTTTTTTTATAGATTATCTGCTGAAAGGTTGGACTTGTGAATGATTTCAACCCTTACAACCCAAACGGGTACATTTTGGATGGTTGAATGACATTGTTTCCTCTTTTTTATGTTCAGCCTTAGCACACAACAACAACTCAACTCAACTCAACTCAAATTTTATTGGCTTCAATTTTCATAGAAGAATTTGTCTTGCGCTTGGGAGAAAGTAAGAGTATAACATATAAAAACAGCATTCATATCACATTTCATGTATCACACACAGTAATCACTAGTATAAGCCTACAATTATCACATTTGTACCTGTATCATACATGCAAATAAATAGTATCACATTAATAGCAGTCAGGACAAACTCTTATGCAGACAGAAAATTCCACAAAACACAAAGACTTCACTACATTCAGCTTTTGACTCCATTTAAGGTTGGTTGGTTGGTTGGTTGGTTATTGTTTTTGATCTGCCCTACTACCTATGTAGCTGTACGGGACCAGTGCATACACGTCACCGGTGTCCGCCAACTAGTTACTATGCATACTTGGCAGAGACGAGCCAACACATTGACTACACGCTTTAACATCGCTGTACTTCAATTTGTGCGTGTGAATAACAGTAAACGCACACTTTTTGCAATCACAGGATGCAACTGTGTTTTACAAACACGTATGCATAATTCTGTTGCTAGGGCCACACACACACACACACACACACACACACACACACACACACACACACACACACACACACACACACACACACATTAGGAATTTACCTGCAAGTTTCACATTAAGTATCAAAGCATGAACCGAGCTTCTTATTTCGCGTGGAGGGTTTAATAACTATTATTACAGTTAATGTTGGTTTTTATACCACCCTTAAAGAGAGAAAATGTTCGACATCAAACAGCAAAAAACATTATTACTCTGTTTACTTGGACTTGAAATGAACTTTTCGATGGCATTTAACACAGGATAATGATTTCATTTCTTTGACTCAAATTCCGCGCAGTGCAACAGCTGACTTGAATTATGAGTTATTTCAAATATGCCTACTGATAGCAATTGAATTATCACATTTCGAGATAACGGCAGGCAAATGTTGATATCATTGTTGAGACATGTCTGTAATCATATGCTTACTGTCAGCATATTAGAAATGACGGTTTTATTTCCAGCTGATTTCGAGCAAAATAATTATCGAAGTTGTCCTGCGAATAAGACTACAGCCCAATGAAGACTGACGTACATTGAGCGACGCAATTTCATTTGAGTTGTCAGAATTTTGACCATGCGATTTTCAAACGAGCTGAGTACAGCATGGCATTCTGAGAAATTGGGTGGTGCCTTGTCATTTTGTGCACCGACACAAAATAGCTTTTCGGTATTTTAACGAGGCAAAGTTGTTTATTGTCAAAAATAACAAGTCGCGTGAAGCGATAAAAAAAACCATTTAGTCAAGCTGTCGGCGTGAAAAATAACAGATAAACACAACAAACAGTCATTGCCGAGACTATGTTTAAGATAGTCTCGATTAACCACACCCAAAAATAGAGACGGGTCACGCTCGTCTCCAGTAGCGTGCAAACGCAGTACTTACTTAACCTATTTTCTGTCATTCTGAGCACATTTTTAGAGTAAACATGACATATGCATATATTTTTGAATTCAGGAGAAATTGAGAAATACGATACAATCTTTTTTAAATCTGTTAGTGAAAATTCGATTTTAATGACAACTTTAATGAGCAAACTAGTTAACTAGTTTTTAAGCCTCCAAGCTGAAATGCAATACCATAGTCCGGGCTTAGTCGAAGATTACTTCAACCAATATGTCAACCAATTTGGTTGAAAAATGAGGGCGTGACAGTGCTGCCTCAACTTTCACAAAAATCCAGATATGACGTCATCAAGGAAATTCATCGAAAAAACGAAAAAAATATCTGGGGATATTATACCTACGAACTCTCATGTGAAATTTCTTGAAGATTGGTCCAGTAGTTTTCTCTGAATCTCTACACACACACACACACACACACACACATACACACACACAGCCAGCACCACTCTCGTCTCGATACCCCGTCTATGTTAAAACATTTAGTCAAAACTTGACTAAATGTAAAAAGGGTCATTTCTGAGAAGAAGCCACCATGATATTTTAAATTCAAAACTTGAGTTTGTCTTCTTTAGTTTGAAAGTGATAAACGAAAAGGGTACCGTTCTGACCACTATAACATTCAGCAGGTCACTTAAAATCAGTCCTGGTTGGTCTAAGTGGTCACATGGTCCACCAATTGGAAATGCATGTTGTTGTTTGTCCGTAGAGACATTGCAAACTCCTAACTGAATGGAAAAAGTATACAGAGTGCACGAAACACTGAAGCTATAACAGACACTGAGACAGACACAGTTACACAGGAGAGAGTTAAGACTAATTTAATAGCATAGTTATTACACAAGGGCCGATATATTAGGTGGTTAGGAAACCCTGTAGGTTGCTTTGCCGCTCGGCGCTTCGTGACTTACTTGACATACGGGACATAATTGACACAAAAACAATACAGTTAGTTTTGATCCCGTATAGCTCATTAACAGTAGATATTACACAATGTCCTAGAAAATATCTGCTTTTCTGTTAAAGGTAAAAACCTAATTTTTTGCTACGACTGTGTGTCTCCAACGAAACACACACACACCAGATTCCAGCTCTATCGTCCCAGAGACCGGAGTGAATCCAGCAGGACAGACAAACAAACACACACACACCAGATTCCAGCTCTATCGTCCCAGAGACCGGAGTGAATCCAGCAGGACAGACAGACAAACACACACACACCAGATTCCAGCTCTATCGTCCCAGAGACCGGAGTGAATCCAGCAGGACAGACAGACAAACACACACACACCAGATTCCAGCTCTATCGTCCCAGAGACCGGAGTGAATCCAGCAGGACAGACAGACAAACACACACACACCAGATTCCAGCTCTATCGTCCCAGAGACCGGAGTGAATCCAGCAGGACAGACAGACAAACACACACACACCAGATTCCAGCTCTATCGTCCCAGAGACCGGAGTGAATCCAGCAGGACAGACAGACAAACACACACACACCAGATTCCAGCTCTATCGTCCCAGAGACCGGAGTGAATCCAGCAGGACAGACAGACAAACACACAGAATGAAACCTATACGCCCCCCTCTCCTCTCCTCCCCTCCCCCCATTTACTTGGAGGTGTATTCCAATTGTTCTTTGAGATTAAAACGCAATATTAACAGCTATTGTGTTTTCAGACAAGTATAATGCCGACGAGTCGAAGACGAGTCGCATTATACTTGTTCGAGTCTAAATATCGGACCCTATTGCTACGATGAAAACACAATAGCGTTTATAGCTATTCTGACATTAAATTCTGTGTTAAAATCAGATTTTTGTCAGCAACAAGTACCAGAATGGTCCATGTCGTTGATTGCAGACGACGGTTCCCTTTCCGCATGAAGCCACGGAAATAAGAATAAGAATAAGAATAAGAATACCTTATTATCTCATAGAGAAATTCAGGCGTGGTACATAACAATAATACAAACAGGACATTGTTTTTACATAAGACATATAGCACTATATAACAGGGCAGGTTATAAACACACCTCCCACATTATATACCTCTCTGGCCATACCTTGCATTGTGCTTACGCATTCAGTCATGAACACATCCATGTCTCACTTACACATCGCACACATGGACATTCTTATACGCTCAACTTACCCATTCACACATGGACATTCGACAACGCTCCACTTACACATTCTTATACGCTCCACTTACACATTCACACATGGGCATTCTTATATGCTCCACTTACACAATCCCACATGGACATTCGACTACCCCCACTTACACATTCCCACATGGACATCTTTAAAGCACTGCGCTTACATATTCTCACACACCTACGCGTATAACGGACTATGGCTAAACATCATTGCAAAAAATCATAGCATACAATATATCACAGAAAATATACGGACGTACATAAAACCAATACATACATGTACATTACTACTGATTGCACTGGCAGAAGAGGGGCTGAGTCGGGTATGTGGATGTGTTTACATGTTGCCAAGGGTGATGGATTTGGGGATGAAGCTGTTTTGCAGCCTGAGTGTCCTAGCTTTGTGCGTGCGAAGTCTACGGCCAGAGGGGAAGGAGTTCATAGAGGTGGGCAAGGACAGGGGACCTATCTGAAGCTATCCGAACATTGAAAAACCCACGGACACGTCAATATGCTAGGAATCATATGACGTCATGACGTATCATGCTTGCCTACGTAGATTGTATGTTCGAAAGTCTGACTTCTGTTGGGAATTCGCGTGGTGAAGACTGCGGTAAATCTGCAGATGATAAGAGAACAAGGATTGTCTCAGAAGAAACGACTAAATGTTTCAGACCGGTAACTTCATTTCAACATTGCACTATACAACGGACGTTCTGTGTGACAGGAGAGTTTGCTGATTTTGTGTTAAACATTGGAGAGATCGTCTGCTAGAATCAGAGATAGGTCGCTTCAGATTGCAGCTTCTGGAAATTTGCAAGGTTTGTTACCAGTTTAAGAACTGGATTTTACACGTAATGTATGTCATGTACATTACCGGAAGCAACAACAACAACACACACAAAGCAAATGGCATCGTCTGTCGACTTGTCACATAAACAAACCTGGCGAGGTATGCGTGTACTTTATACACGTGGAAGAAACCGGAACCATGCGTCTTTGTTATTACCAATATGCTTTTGGATATTGGCAAAAATGGCCGACTTCCGTAGCATTATGCTTTGATGATCGGAAAAGGGATGTGTGAGACCATCCAATCACAGCCCCCGATTTCCCCCACGTGTCCATCAGAATAGCTATATGTAGAGGTTACCTGCCGAGTCTCAGTGATTATTAAAAATAATGGTCGAAGTTAGCGGATCATGAAAAATGCGAGCTTTAGCGAGCTTTTTCATGACCGCGAACTGAGACCATTATTTTTTATAATCACTGAGACGAGGTGTGTAACCTCTTTATTCCTCCTTTCTTCAGTTATTCAAAGAAAAGAGGAGGTTTTTTGCGAAAGTTTGATCGAATCCTATTCACTCAACCAGTCAACCTGCGCAGGCGATCGATTAATGCGCGGTTGTATAGTTCCGTGCAAATCATTCCATTCTGTTAACACTTCTTGTCAGTTTTCCTATTTTGGACTAAAATCAAGTACACAGATATGCTGTTATTCTGCTGTGGCGGCAAAGGCAGATATTGTGTGTTCTGTATATGTTTTGGTATCGCTTAGGATAATGTTCTTTCGTCAAATGGGACTAGCAGACGAACGTTTGCACCCGTGTTCCAACGTTAAAAACTGTATGAAGTTCAGTTTTCTGGGAAAAATAGTGTATGAAACCGCTTTATGTTGTTTAAATTGATGAGATGTGTGCATTTGGTTGCGTGTGATCTGTTTATTAAATGAAATATTGTTGAAAACTGACCGTCGACTGTTGTCGAAGAAACTGAGTGAAAAGAAGGGGAACTACTCTTGTCGCTAGACAAAGTATGAGTTACTTGCCTTGTGAAATTGCTTGTGATGAACGTTTGAGCACGGCAGATCTAGATTCAGAAAACAACCGAACTCATGGATTTTATATGGAGATTCATGTGTTCAGGCCTGTAGTTTTGTTTTTTTGTTGTTTGTTTTTTCAAACAATTTTATTCAAATAAATAACAACAATTAACAATATCTCATACAATGAGTTAAATACAACAATTAACAATATCTCCTACAATGAATTAAATACAACTTATCGAGTACAACAAGCTAACTTTTCTTTAACGTTTTGTTCTTCGAACACTCACACAAAAATGCTTCTTATCTGTAACTGCCTATCAAAAATACTTTCCAACGGTAAAAACGAATTTGTTTTTTTATATATACTAACGCACATCTTTCCGATTAAGATAATGTGGTTCAATTTATACATAGTTGCCTTTTTCACCATTACAAAATGCATACCAAATAAAACATCACTAACTTTCAAAACAACCTTAATTTCTAAAGTACGAAATATAAATTTTTCAATAAACTTCCAGAATTTGTATACAACCGGGCATTCAAAAAAGAAGTGTTCAATGAAATCAGTTACATCACAACAGTAATTACATTTATTAGTTTCCGTTACTTTCATTTTACACAGGAGAATGTTGGTCGGATAAATGTTGTGCATAATTTTCCAGTGTAAAACTCTTAATCTAGTCTCTTGTGTTGACTGATAGGCAACTATCCAAGATCGTTCATCAATTTCTACATTAAACTTTCTCTTCCAAAATCCTCCGGAACATGGTACATCTGTTTTCATATTGATAATCTCTTTCCTATATTCTCTGGCACTTAACACATTTTTGCCGTTAAACAGTGGTAAGGTAATACAAGCATCATCAGTCATATTTACAACATTTTTCCTCATAAATAATGACACAGCAGCTTTTACAACATTATATTCAAGAATTCGGTTTGGCGAATATCCAATCAAATCACAAATATCTTGATATGATAATATGTCTCCCGAACGTACAATGTCAGTTAATACCAATACACCTCGTTGTATCCAACTTTCAAAAAATAAAACTTTGCCACTATACGTTATGCATGCATTATTCCATAACAAAACCGGCCCGATTGTCCCACGATCGTAGTGGTTATTATCCAGCCAATATTTTAATACTGCTTTCCAAAAGTGTGATTTCACTAGGTCTAACCCTTTAAATCTTGCACTGTTTACATTCGATAAGAAACATTCAAAATGCTTTCCAAAACGCAAATACATCATCTTTGGAGTAAAACTCCAATTATCATTTTCATTTGATGTAGTTAGTTGTGAAACCCATTGTAATAAAAAAGAAATTTGCATTTGCCTAATATCGATCATTTTTAAACCACCTTTTTCAATTTCAAAACATAAAACGCTTCTTTTCACTTTTTCAAAGGCCTTCCGATTACAATCTCTTTTTCGCCACAAAAATCTAAACAATAAGGTATTGACTTCATTCAAAACACAATCAGGTAATACAAACGCTTGCATAATATACACAAATTGTGAAATTAAAAACGTTTTCACAATACATATTTTCCCTACAATGCTCAAATTTCGCTTCTCCCATGCACAAATCAATCGCTTAATATTCCTTATTCTTCCAGTCCAGTTATCTTCTACCAAAGAAGCACTCTTATCATTACAAAAATATACACCCAAAATCTTCAACTTCTTCCAACCAAAATTATAAAATGTTTCATCACAATGTTTCCTACTACCCAACCACATCGCCTCAGACTTTCTCTTATGTATTCTTAAGCCTGAAAAGCTCGAAAAGTCATTCATTATATCAAGTGCATAATACATATCAATCTCATCCTTTAAAAAAAGGGTGATATCGTCTGCATACAGAGCAATTTTAATAACGGTTGCAATATCAACATTATTCCATAACGAAATTCCTTTAATACGTCTACACTGTCTTATTTTTGATGCCAACAATTCAATGGCCAGTACAAAGGCCAAACATGAAAACGGGCACCCTTGACGAATCCCGGCTTTCACATCAAAAAAATCAGACAACCATCCACAATACTGCACTGAGCTAACCGTGTCGTTCATTAACACAGTCACCTATTGAAGAAATTCTGGCCCAAACCCGAATTTTTGAAAGGCTTTAATAATAAACTCTTTTGAAATACTATCGTACGCTTGAACACAGTCAATTGCGACCAACAGACCAGGTTGATTTAACTCGTGTGATTGTTCGATTACATCATCAATTAACCTTAATATTGTAGATACTTTTCTGCCTTTAATATAACCGACTTGATCTTTCAGGCCTGTAGTTGTTAATTTAAATGCGGTATGTTTGCATTGTTTGCTCCAGAGATGTATACTTCGTACATTAGAGCGTTCGGAACTTTTCAGTCGCAAAAAGTAGTACCGAAACAGAACAACTTCTCAACCCATTGCACTATCGAGGATTCAGGCTGTTGCTGGGTCGTTATTTGTTTGGTTGCTGGGTCATTATCGAAAAATAACTAGCTCTACAAGTTTACAGAGGTAAAGAAGCAGAGGGGGGAAATAAAGATTTATTATCAGACAACAGGTGTTTATTACCCAGGTGTTGATAACATACGTAAGACGTGGAGAAAACACCCTGCTCCAAATAAAAGATACATCTGGTAGCGGAACCACGATGATGATGATGATGTGATGATGATGATGATGATGATGATGATGATGATGATGATGATGATGATGATGATGATGATGATGATGATGATGATGATGATGATGATGATGATGATGATGATAATGATAATGACGATGATGATGACGGTCTACTGTTGATTTACTATTACATGCACTATTACTAGTAAAAAAAGAAATAACACTCATGAAAGAAACTGTCACATATTATTTTCTATTTGTGTCTCATTTTGACATTTATTTCCAGAATTAATTTCAGAGAGGATGACGTACGTGTTAATTGTGATTAAGTGTGGTTTCAGTGCAGAATATTATATTATGTTGTTTGTCTAAAACAAATGCCATGAAATATTACGCATTCTTTTCAGACGACGGAATTAGAAAGCTGGGTGGGATTGGCCAAACGTGACTCTCTCAATGTCTGTTAGCAGTCTTACACACACACACACACACACACACACACACACACACACACACACACACACACACACACACACACACACACACACACACACACACACACACACACACACACACACTTGTGGGCGTCAAATAAATAAATAAAAATATACAATCGACACAATCCCAATGGTAATCATCAATCACATGAGTTATTTCTGTCAATCAGAATGAAAGACAGTAAAGGATTTTATTTCTTAGTTAATCAGCAAAAAGACTGTATATAGCGGCGTGCCTCTCAGTTGCAGTCAGAACGGTTTGGAACATCGTCCTGAATCACCAACCAGTCCTGCTTCCCGAGCTGAACCAGAGTGTCTACCTAAATACATTCGTAAGTATAGAGCTGTATGTTCTGATTTCAGCTATGTCAGTTTGTTTGAGCTATAAGAATTTCCTGATTGAAAGACAATAATCACTTGGAGAAATACGACCAATGTAATATCTCACTATGTTCTGATTTCAGCAATGTCAGTTTGTTAGAAGTGCCAGAAATATCTCATTGACAAACAGCAATCACTTGGAAAAGACGAACAATGTGAATAGCAACCTCACAATGTTCTCAACATCCTGAACGCTTACTAGGTTTGACTAGGGTGCTGGACATTTCTGAAGTCGGATCAAAATGTTGAGAAGTCTTTCAAGTTTGATTAAATTCTGTAAATTGTCTGAAGTTAGATCAACATGTTAAACATTTCCTGAGACTTAACCAAATTCTGTGTATCAATATTTTGAGATTTTCTAAAAAAGGACAACAAATTTATCATTTCTTTGACTTCTTATTAAAATTCTAAAATTCTGAGACCTTCCAAAGCACGATGAATATGTTGATAATTTTATAAAACTTTTTCAAAATATTTATCATTTTCTGAAGAAAGATCAAACTTAATTTGAAGTTGCATCAAACTTTCCAGAATCATTTGAAGTCGGATTCACATTTTGAGAATATTCTTAGGTTGGATTACATCTTTGAGAAGTTTCTGAAACTTGATCACAAATTTTGAAATTTTTTGAAGTTGGATAAACATTTCGTTAATTAATATTTTCCAACTTTTCTGAATATGTGTCAAAATTAAAGACGCTTGATGAACCTCAAGTACATCCAGTGAATTTGCTAAAGTTGGATTAACATAAAAAAATGTTTTGAAGTTGGATCACATTAAAATTCCCAAAAGCTTGCTGAACATTCTGCAAATGTTTTTCAGCTCAACCAAAATCTGTTACTTTGTGTAGATGAATCATAATACAGTGTATTTTATAAAATTGAATCAGAGTAAGTTGAATCAGAGTAAGAATTACGACACGCTTGTTCCAGGTGTACAAATGACGTTATCAAAATGTCTACAAATGACATTATATAAATGCCTACAGATGATGTCATCAAAATTCCCACCAATGATATTATCAAAGGGCCTGCTGTAATTGGCTGTTTCAGGATCATGGCATCCTTCTGCTTCTACGCTGCTTGTGTCATTGCGGTGTTTGCGTCAAACAACGCCGGGACTGCTTCAGCCTGTAAGTACAGACTTAATCTTAACACAGCTATGGCGCTAACTATTTTTCGGACAACACATGATTTAAAATTCTTTTATCTGTCTATCAATACCAGGTACAAATATAAACACTATTTCATAATAAAAACAATCAGGTTGGGCCTTCTGCTAAAAAAGATGTCTAAAATGAGTTACACCAACATTCCATGACAACGTCCAAAAGCAATCTATGGCGTCATTGCTCAAAGTCAGCGCTTTATGTCTTGGGATATGACTTGTGTCTGTCTGTCTGGCAACTTGCCCTTCCAATCTGCGGCAATCAGTTTCAGTGTGACATTGGAAGTGTGTCCCGATCACCAGGGTTTGTACAGATGTAACGATAACAGAGAGGAGCAAAAGCGCTGACTTGCTGAGTTTTGCCATAACATTCCTGATTTTAACAAGTGTTTATATTGTTGACTTGCTTTTTCTTATCTTTTTATTTAACAATTGTACTCATTTAAATTTACACAGCAGATGTGCCTTGATTTTTACATTTGGAATGCACGAAACAAATCAAACTTGTAAAAAAAATGGATTTGCTCGTGTGTGATTTTCAGCTCACTTAGGTTGCCCTTCGAACAAATTCCAGTGTGACAACGGGAAGTGTGTCCCGATCACGTGGGTCTGTACCGGGATAGACGGATGTGGCGATAACAGTGACGAGAAAAACTGTGGTAAATCAGGATAAAAGTGTGTGTGTGTGTGTGTGTGTGTGTGTGTGTGTGTGTGTGTGTGTGTGTGTGTGTGTGTGTGTGTGTGTGTGTGTGTGCGTGTGTGTGTGTGTCTGTGTGTGTGTGTGTGCGTGTGCGGAGGGAGGTACAAACAGTAATAGTTACAATCTGGAGTGTCATTCATTTTTCTCCACGACATTTAAAAAAATGCTCTTGCCTTGTTACTTTCAATTTTACTTTTCTTACAGACACACTTATCAAAATACACACGCCCTTTTTAGGGAGCATCGGTTAGAAAATATTATCAAAATATAGGACAAAATTGTCTAAAGTGACAAGAAATTGTGAGGCGCGAAGAACTGTATCGGGATTTGCGCCCTATAAGTATCCTCGTTATTATTATCATAAATTGTTTGTGTCTTTTCAGAGTTCTTACTGACTGCCATTTGTGTCTAGTGCCCTGTCAAGTTTCGGTTTAACGTAATAACGTAATAACTGATTTTCTTGATGTGTTCCGTCAGACACGTACGAGTGTCCCCATGGCTACTGGAAGTGTAAGAACAACCGCTGTGTCCCCGTGGAGTGGCTGTGTACCGACATCAACGGCTGTGGCGACAACAGCGATGAGGACAAGTGCGGTAAGCAAGCTTATAGCATGACTTCCCTTTTTTCTCTCTGTTATTCTAGTGAGAAAATATCGAGCTATATTTCTCCGAAGGCCTAAAGTTCGGCCTTGACCTAGGCAAAATAACTTGCGCAGCCGCAGCGACAAGTAAATGGAAAACTTGAACAAAATTTACAGCTGCAGCACGTGGGTAGCACCCGCACAACGTTATTTCTTAACGTTTATTTCGTGCGTAGTGTTCTTCTTCTTCTTCAGCGTTCCAGCGTAGTGTTAAAATTGCGCCTTGCCAAGACTGACATAAAATATAGTTCTACAACTTCTCCTTACTTTGGTCATGCCATATATACGTTACAGCTCCGAATCATCCATGGTATCGCGTGGTATTTTGTCTTGACGGGGTGAATGAATAATAAATTATAATGAAGTCATCATATTCATTGACCCAGTCTCGACAAAATACCACGCGATATCATGGATGGACGGAGCTGTAACGTATACTTAGGGTCTCAGTAAGCTTGGGTCAAACAACCTAAGCTTAGAGTCACAGACGGGAAGCGTTCAGTTGTAAATCGCGTGCGTGTTGACAAGGTTCAATGACATGATTATTGTTGTGATGTAACAGTAGTGCGTGATGAAATTGTTGTCATATCACCCTGTGACGTGGTAATACAATATTGTGGTTATAACACCCTGTGACGTTATGATATAATATTGTTGTCATATCACCCTTTCACTGTATGATACAATATTGTTGTTATAA
Organism: Littorina saxatilis; assembly: GCF_037325665.1. NCBI lineage: Eukaryota > Metazoa > Mollusca > Gastropoda > Littorinimorpha > Littorinidae > Littorina > Littorina saxatilis. The sequence continues at coordinate 61,596,008 of NC_090252.1, forward strand.
CACCCTCTGACGTTATGAACAGCTATTGTGTTTTCAGCGTAGCAATAGGGTCCGATATTCAGACGAGACAAGTATAATGCCGACGACTCGAAGACGAGTCGCATTATACTTGTTCGAGTCTAAATATCGGACCCTATTGCTACGCTGAAAACACAATAGCGATTATATAGCTGTTCTGATCTTGATTTGTTGTTCCAAACTTACAAAATGACAGTTTTTGCGTCGATGCGTCGATCTCAGGTTTTAATAGCAGACGAAATCCTTATGCGCATCAGTTTTGCGCAGCCACACCGCTACACGTAACGCTCTCTGACTTTGGAAGAAAAACTCCAAGTGCATTCAATTTGACAACACAGCTGTTAAAACAGCTTTTTATTAGTTCATTCGTATGCAACAAAAAGAAGTTTGAGTTTTTTTAATTTTGAAAAAGGCTACTAAAGAAGAATACCAAACCATAACATCAACGGAAAACAAGAAACAACTAAAGTACTAGGAAGCAACAAGGGGAGGGGAAGAGATAATGGAACAGCCAATCCGTACAACGCGCGCCGACAGCGAAGTTTTCATTTTGGGTGAATGGCATTATACTTGTTGTTAACCCGTGATTTGTAAACATGTAAAAAAAATTACAAATCACGTTTTTGCGCCCGATATTTTCTTGTCATCTCCAAAGCCAAGGGACAAAAACGAAATCCCATCGTTGGGAAATTCCGGTCGCTTCCTCCCAGTGGAAAGCTAGCAGTGACAGAGTCGCACTACCCCAAAGTCAAGGGATCTATTAGTCCCGTTTCGCCATTATCCCAATTCGCCCCCATCCCATTTTGGCGACATTTCTCAGGCCAAGTGTCATTTTACCACCATATCATGTACCATTAGCTCCACATCCCATTTTGGCGCAATCCCGTTTCGCCGTTAGCCCATTTCGCCCCCATCCCATTTTCGCGACATTTCACAGGCCAAGTGTCATTTTACCACCGTGTCATACCACTAGCGCCACTTTCCATTTTGTCGCCATGCCGTTTTGCCGTCATACCATTTCGCCACCATCCCTATTTCGCGACATTTTGGATTTTGGCAAAAATGGGATTTGGCGTAAACGGAATGTCTTCCTAGTTGAATAACGCAGTATAGTAGTATAGTGAGGCTTGGCAAGAAGAATAAATAAAAAATGGGATGGCGGCCAAATGGTATGGTGTCAAAATGGGATGTGTCGCTATTGTTATGACACGGTAGTAAAATATTTAATGACGCTTGGCTTGTGAAATGTCGCGACAATGGGATGGGGGCGAAATGGAATGCGGTGAAACGGCATGGCGGCCAAATGGGATATGGTGTCAAAATGGGATGTCGCGCTATTGTTATGACATGTTAGTAAAATGACGCTTGGCTTGTGAAATGTCGCGAAAATGGGATGGGGCAAAAAATGGGACGGCGGCAAAATGGGATTGCACCAAAATGGGATGTGGAACTAAAACCACCCCCACCACTCAGCGTAGAGGCTCTAAACAAGAAAAATTAATAATAATAAAAGGCATGCATTACTTTGTGGAATGCGATATTTTTACATTTTTACATTTTTACAAATCGCGGTTTTAGGTTTGACGTGATTTGTAATTTTTCAAATTCAGTTAAAATACTTCTTTTTTTCAAACGACTTCATAAATGTTAGTACCCAGGGTCGATCATCAATACTTAAGAGGGGAGGTGTGGTATTCAGTGTGGAGTTACGATCGAGGTAAGGAAAGCCGAATGCGAAAGTTTGTCTCAGTCGGCAACTGAGCTCACACAGGCACACAAAAACGGCTGTTCCATGAAATATGTTTCGCCCCCCTGTTCAAACTACATCTTTCGACTTTGGGCATTTTGTGGTGTTTAGGGACAGAAAATTTTTTTTTTTTTTTTTTTTTTTTAACATTTTATTTCCTTTATATACACATAAACACAGCATAGCATACATCATACACCGAGTTTCTCAACAAAGCGCATACACACGTACATACCTAGACAAGACGCAGACATAGACAGTAGGGTGGGATGTTGAAAAGACAGGGGATATGGAAGGGGGGGGAGAACTGAGGTTGTGGGGGGGGAGGGGGGGGTTGTAACTGAGGTTGGGGGAGGGGAGGGGGGTAGGTGGGGGCGGTGGTCACAATTTAGCCTCCAAGTATACATGGGGTTTAATTATCGGCATAAAAGTATTGTATAACCTGTTATGAGTAAATGGGTCAGGGGGTATCACATTCAAAAATGTTCATACGAAATCAATCAATACAATTATCCTATAGCATCAATGAAAAAAGTGTCTATATAAACACCACTCTTTTTCAAATTTACCATAATAATTATTTACACTAGCATTATACTTTTCGATCAAAAACCTTTGTTTAGCAATTTTCACAAAAACATTTAGTGTTGGGACTGTCTTATTTAATTTGGCTCCAAATATACTTTGTTTGGCAAGGAGAATAAACAAATCAAAAACAGCATCCGTATGAAAGTTGTCTAAATACCCTAAAATGACTAGCTCTTTTGACAAATTCAAATTACTGCAATGTGTGAAATTTTGACATAACCATTCTGTGAAATCAGACCAGAAAAGCTTAACTCTTGTGCACTCCCAAAACAAATGTTCTAAGGTTTCCTCTTCCTGTGTACAAAAGCTACATAGTGATGTGTCAGAAATTTTCATCAAAAATAACAGGCGTTGAGTGGGAAAAATTCTATGCAGTATTCTATATTGGAACCACCTTAGGTATGTGTCTTGTGTAGTTCGCCTTATTGTCAGAAATACCTTTCCAACATTTACATCAAAATTCAATAAATTAGCCCATTTTTCCATGCACTGTAGATTGCCATCATTTTTCACAAGATGGGTATATATATGTTTTACTCCACCTTTAGCTATTTGTTTCCATACAACATCATCACCAATATGAAAAACATTGTTTAAAACTGCATCTAACTTTAGTCTTTTATGAAAATTCTTAACTGAGCGCATAACGCCCTCGAAAAAGACAAAATTCAGTTGTAAATTTGGATGTTTCAATTTAAAATCGTTATATGACAAAAACCCATCGGCTCTCATCAAGTGACCGACTGTAATAATGCCGTTTTCCATCCAATTCCTGTTAAAAATAACCTTTTTATCTATGCAAATATGTACATTATAATACAGACGCTCTGAAGCAAAATCACTCAAGGAGATGGGGACACATTTGCATGCAAAATGTTTATAATGTTTGAAAACATCTCTCCAGAAAGGATTCTGAACTCTTTGCATCAATATGTTTCCAAACTCACCTCCTCTTTTGTGAATGTTATGTACAAGTGGACACAGAGCTTTCAGAAGTTTAGTTACTTTTCCTTCACTACAAAGGACTCGCTGTAACCATGATATCTTCAGAGCTGACAAAAAGCATTTCAAATCCACCATTTTAAGCCCCCCCTCTTCAAACGACTGATATGCTGTTGTTCTCTTTATTCTATCTTTCTTACCATTCCATAGAAATGAAAAAAATAACCTATTCAAATCAAACAAAAACTTATCATCAGGGTCAGGTAAACTCATAAACAGATGAGTTAACTTAGACAGCGCCAAACTCTTAATAACTGTTATTTTTCCAAAGGGTGTTAAATTTCTTCTGGACCAGGACCTGAACAAATTCTCAATTTCTACCAATTTATGTTCATAATTAAGGGGTATAATGTCATCTAAGTTGACTGAAAAAACAATGCCAAGAACTTTAAATGTTACAGGGTTCCAACTGAGCATAAGTTCCGGCATAAATTTAATATTACAATTTGTATGTGAGCCTATCCAGACTGCCGTAGTTTTCTCATAGTTCATTTTCAGACCGGATATAGAGGCAAATTGCTTCAAAACGTTCATACATGCACAAAATGATTGTTTTGAACCATCCAGAAACAGGGCGGTGTCATCTGCAAACTGGGATATTAATATTTCATCATCTGCCACCTTTATACCTTTTATCTCTGTACTCTGGCGGATCATAATGGACAGAAATTCGGCACATATTAGATATAAATAAGGTGACAATGGATCTCCTTGTCTGGTACCTCTTTGTACATCAAACCAACTGGAATATTTACCATTCACAGAAACACATGATCTAATATTATTATAAAAAGTGAAAATCCATCTTTTAATGTCATCACCGAAGTTGAATTTGCACAAACATTTATCAATGAAGGACCAAGAAACGCTGTCGAAAGCTTTTTCAAAGTCAATGCACATCAAGAGGCCACGTATGTTATGCTTATTCACATAAAATAGAGTATCATATAATAACCTTATGTTTTGGCCAATGTACCTTCCTTTAATAAAGCCTGTCTGATCTTCATGGATCAAGTTTGGTAACACAGACTTTAACCGTTCAGCAATACAGGATGAAGCAATCTTATAAACTACATTCAACAGTGTAATGGGTCGCCAATTTTTCAAAAAACTTTTATCCTTTCCATCCTTTGGTATACAGGTAATAACTCCCTGTCTCTGGGTGATAGACATCTCTCCCTTTTCAAAGCTACAATTCAGGGATCTCAAGAGAAAGGAACAGAGATCTTTAAAAAAGAACTTAAAAAACTCAGCTGAATACCCATCTGAACCAGGACTTTTGTCGTTATTTATAACTGCCATAATTTCTTGCATGGTAATTTTCCCTTCCAAACAATCTCTTTCTTCATTGGAGAGTGCTGGGTGTTCTAAGTTTTCATCAATCGATTCATTTACCAAATTTGTGTCTCTTGTGGAATACAATTCTTCATAAAAACACTTGACCTCATTACATATAAGGTCACTATCATGTATAACCCCGTTCTCAGTCTGTACAAAACACATTGCTTTCTGCACATAATTCCTTTTTTCCAGGTTACAAAAATAATTGGTATTCTTCTCACCATCACAAATCCACCTGGCACGTGATCTCACAATAATACCATCAACTCGCTTCTGCCGCACCTCACACAAATCTCGCTTCTTCTGTTCTAACAACTGTACATTACTTTCATTCACCTGATTCTCCAAACATACAATCTCAGCAAGGATTTCTCTTTCTTTCCTATCACTTTCTCTCTTTTTATGTGAGGCGTAGGATATACATTTACCTCTTATCTCCAGCAAAATCATTTCAAAAAATAATTGATCATTAATCATCAACACCAAATCTTCATCCTCAATCAAATGTATATTATTTCTGTCATAAACAGGTACAGCATATTGTATTTTCAAATCTAATATCACTTGCTTAACTAATCCAACAAATGTTATATCTTTTAATAGTGAGTTATTAAACTTCCATAGTGGTCGGTGTCTTTTTACAATGTCAGGGACAGAAAATAATTGGTTTAGTTCTGTTGTCATCAGGAAATTAGCAGAAAAGGGTATGTTATCGACATTTGTAAAGCTGAAAAATATTTTGCTTAGTAGAATTTCATTGTCAGTGTATGCTGTAGTCGATTGAAACATCGTGTGGTACAGATGGGTAAACCGGAACCATGCGTCTTTGTTATTGCTGATATGCTTTTGGATATCGGCAAAACATTACCAACTTCCGTTGCGTTATGCTTTGATGATCGGAATACGGATGTGTGAGACCATCCAATCACAGCTCCCGAATTCCCCCACGTGTCTAACAGAATAGCTATATATTACAATATTGTTGTTATATCACCCTGCCACGTGTCCCTGGCCAAATAAACACCACCTTATTCGTGATGGTACAACATTGTGTTTTTATATCACCCTATGACGTGATGATACGATATTGTTGTTATATCACCCTGCCACGTGCAGACACCAACCGGTGCATCATGAGGCGCGGCAAGAAGCTGCGCACGTTCAGCAACACCAAGGAGCGCATCAAGTTCCCCTGCAAGTACAACGCCGTCAGGAATACGATCTGCGGCAGCTGGAAGGTCACCCTCACCCCTGGCAACGCCATCGAGGCCGACAAGAACAAGCGCTACGTTGTCAAGACCATGTGGCTGGGCTTGGAGAGATTGAACGACAGCATGAAGTGGGAGGGACGCAGTGACCTCAAGATTGCTAAGAAGGTCAGCGTCTGCAGCGTACCCATTTTCTCCGAAACTCCGGGAAAAATCTCGAAAACTCCCGTAAACCCCGAAAACCTCCGCACACAAGAACACGAAACTCCCCTCCAAAATCTTGCACACAAAAATTCAACGAGGGACTTTCGGCGGTTTCACGTGTTGTATCTCCACTGATCGTGGGACCGGCACGGTTGGCCTAGTGGTAAGGCGTCCGCCCCGTGATCGGGAGGTCATACCTAAGACTTTAAAATTGGCAATCTAGTGGCTGCTCCGCCTGGCGTCTGGCATTATGGGGTTGGTGCTAGGACTGGTGTCAGTGTCAGAATAATGTGACTGGGTGAGACATGAAGCCTGTGCTGCGACTTCTGTCTTGTGTGTGGCGCACGTTATATGTCAAAGCAGCACCGCCCTGATATGGCCCTTCGTGGTCGGCTGGGCGTTAAGCAAACAAACAAACAAACAAACTGATCGTGGAGGCAGGTACTAGGTTTACGTGTCAAGAATCTTCTTGATCCCACACTTTGTCCATTCCCATAGTAGTTAACCTCAAATATATGCAAACCGTTCATTTATGGGGCGTTAGCGGACTTGTTTTTACTGTCGTCTGCTTCGTCAATGTCAATAAAAAAAAGTCTACATCAAAAAGCTGATCCTCAGCTGAGACTAACTACAAATCTGTCGGAATAAGAAGCAATGTTCGTCTCAGCGCACTCTAGGAGTGTACTAATAAACTCCATTTTGATTGTATGTGTCTGTGCCCTTTCTTTCGATTTGAAAAGATTCTTCTTATCTTCCATGTAAGTGCAATGTAGCTTATTGTCGTCTCCACGACACCCAAAGATGCCTGACAGATTTAGCACACTCGCCGTTGTCACGATTTCATCTTTCGCCTGTGTACATATTTCCCCCTCGACATATACTCAAGACTGAAATGTTGTTTCCTGGTAAAATTAAGAAGTGAAATTATTTATGGACGAAAAGCATGTCAGTTTCTTGCACGTGAAGAAAATTGGTGGTAAAATTTAATAGATTTCACCCCCAAAATCGAATTCTTCGAAAACGTGTACTGAGTGGTTACGTCCCTTGAGTAAGAAGGAAACTATTTTAGGATGAATCAAATTTCTAAGTTAAATAAAACAAATTGGTTGCACAAATTTGGCCCCATGAATGTAAGGTACACAAGGTCGCTCGTCAGTACTATCGAAGGGTGTTTTTTTTTGTTCAGTTTAGAGTTTATACTAGATCAACGTGGCCGAGAAGCGAAATATCAACACGGCGAAAGATGAAAACGTCACACCGTATGCAATTAAATGCTTTCGTTTGATCATGTGACACTAGTCATTGACAATTATTATTATTATTATTCTAATTCCCGTCGTCTAAGCCACAGAAAACCATTGGCAGAGCGTAGTCTGGTGAGGTGATGCTTGATGCGCCCTGTGTCAGTCTGACAATTATTATTATTAAAACTCGCGTCTTCTATGCCACAGAAAACTACGCCTTTGACATTCTCCTTGCACTATTTCTTCCCCAGTACATTAATGGCCAAAAGGCGGAGCCTTTCAACAAGAAAGATGGCGCGCTGGAAACCAACCAGATCCTCAGCTTTGCCGCCAGCTCCAGCGACGACGAGGTGACTGTCTACGAGAAGTCTGCTGGAGATTTTGTCGTCAGGTATGGACAGTACATGCCTGGAGACACGTGGCACAGAAGGTCTGGCTTCGAGTTCATCTGCTTGAGCGACAACTTCCAACCTAGTGGATACCCCGACCAGATCTGTGGTAAGATGGTGTTTCTGTCCGTCTGTCTGTGTGTCTCTCTGTCTTTGTCTCTGTTTCTCTGTCTTTGAGTCTATGTCATTGTCGCTCAGTTTCTCTGTCTATCTCTCTGTATCCGTGTTTCTGTGTCTCATGTCTCTCTATATGTGTGTTTCTCTGTCTTTGTGTCTCTGTCTTTGTCTCACTTCCTCTGTCTATGTCTGTTTATCTCTCTGTATCTGTGTCTGATGTCTCTACGTCAAGTTCGAAAAGCTAACGCTGTGTGCCAGGTACAGGTAACGCGACGAGGTAGCTTAATAACGACGTGTGCACTATACAGGTAACGGGAACAGGTAGCTTAATAACGATGTGTGCAATATACAGGTAACGGAACGAAGGACGAGGTCAAGGCGTTCAAGAAGTCCAAAGGATATAGGGAAAGTCGCCAGGCTGTCCTGTTCCACGAAGTCTTCACCAACGACGGTATCATTCAGACGTAAGTCTTCCTCACACAGTCATATTGCTCATTATCTAACACAGTCATAGCCTTTTCTGATAGTCTGTCACACAGCCAGGTGTGTGTGTGTGTGTGTGTGTGTGTGAGTGTGTGTGTGTGTGTGTGCGTGCGTGCGCGTGTTTGTGTGTACGTGCGTGTGTGTGTGTGTGTGTGTGTAAGTGTATGGAGCGATTCCGATATAAATCCTACAGGACCGATATTCATGAAACTTTACATACAAATACCTCCAGATGATAATCCCAGACGTTGGTTTTTTCTCTCTCATGTTTTCGATAAATGTCTTTCCTGACGTCATATCCGGCTTTTATTTAACGTTGAGGCGGCACTGTCACGACCTCATCTTAATCAAATGATAATATTTTCGTTCTCAGTGATTCTGACTGCAAGTCCACGGCCAACGCCATCAGCAACAAGTGCCAGACTGACGCTGACAGGTGGAACGCAGCAAAACTGTGCTGGCCCGTTGTGGGCAAGAGTCACTTCCAAAGCTGTATCACCCATAACATCGAGAGACCTGAGAGTGCAATGAGGGTGAGTCACACACAAACAAACAAACACACACACACACACTCTCACTCACTCACTCACTCACTCTCACACACACACACACACACACACACACACACACACACACACACACACACACATACACACACAGAGTCGCTACCACCGCTGTATCACCCATAACCTCGAGAGACCAGAGAGTGCCATGAGGGTGAGTTACTTGTTCGTTGGGTCCTTGTTAAACCAGTACAGGGAAAACCTCTTTCTCTCTCTGTTTTTTTCGCAGCACTGTGTAAAGTTCATGGGCAATGGTTGCAAAAATAGTTTTGTAGATGTACACGTTCCGAGAGTCGCCGTTTGTAGATGTACACGTTCGAATCAACTCAAATTGAGATCAATGTTGACCTCGCTCTGGCTCTCCGCAGCATTATATTTTAGGCAGTGGTTAAACAAAATGTGTGTAGACATGTACACGTTTGAACGCATTTCCCTTGGCCTAAGAGCAGTGGCCTTTCAAGTAAAGTTTCGCTCACTGATCTCGTCTCTCTGTGTGTTGACAGCACTGTGTGGAGTACGTGTGCAGCAGGTGTACCGACCCCAACTCTTGTCTCGCTCTGTCCGAGGAACTCGACGGGTGCATGGAACTGGAGGGTGTCTCCAACTATGTGAGGTCACAGTGTGCCCCCAACCTCGCAATCGCGACATAGGTCACTCGGCTCTGACGTCATACAGAAGTGTGCGTGACACGGTAGTGTCGTCATGACGGACTAGAAAGAATCGTCTATACTGTCCGTCTGTGGACGACCTGTCTCCGACCTTCTTGAGTAAACTTGATAACAGCATTGAGAAACTGGTGTTCTTTTTGTGGTTTTGAGAAAAAGATGTGTGTGTGTGTGTGTGTGTGTGTGTGTGTGTGTGTGTGTGTGTGTGTGTGTGTGTGTGTGTGTGTGTGTGTGTGTGCATGTGTGTATGCGTGTGTGTGTGCGTGCGTGCATGCGTGCGTGCGCGCGCGTGTGTGTGTGTATTTGTGTGTGTGTGTGTGTGTGTGTGTGTGTGTGTGCGTGAGTGTGTGTGTGGGTGTGTGTGTGTATGTGTGTGAGTGTATGTGTGTGCGTGCGTGCGTGCGTGCGTGCGTGCGTGTGTGTGTGTGTGTGTACGTGTTTAGTACGGTTCTCGAACATTTCCTTGACATATATCCATGGTATTTACATACACATTCTTAAAGAGGATATCCCAACCCATGTTTTTTACATTTAGTCAAGTTTTGACTAAATGTTTTAACATAGAAGGGGAATCGATATGAGGGTGGTGGCTAATGTGTGTGTGTGTTTGTGTGTGTGTGTGTGTGTTTGTGTTTGTCTGTGTGTGTGTGCGTGCGTGCGTGCGTCCTAGGAACATAGGCTAAGTCCCTGGATACTATATCCTTGAAAATAGGCCTACTTGCTGGGCTGGACAGTCCGTAAAGGAGCGTTGAGATTTTCCGGACTGAGAGTCCGATTTCAAACTCGGATGATTCTTTTGTTCCTTCTCAGCACATACAAATACAGTGACAGAACTCAATTATAAGGCGAAAATATGAAGAAAACCGTGTGTATCTCTCTACCAGGTTACGTCTGTGCGTGTGTTCATGTTAGGCCAAAAAAAAATAGGTCTGTTTACGGTAACATAGGCCAAACAAATAGGGTCGGTAGGTCGGGATTTTTTTTTTTTTTTTTTTCCCAAATGCCAAAAAAAAGTCTAGGGTCGCGCGAAAAAACTAGGGTCGGTCGGGTTACTGTAAACAGACCTTTTTTTTTTTGGCCTTAACAACATACTGTTAGTTAGTTAGTTAGCTGTTGCTTTTTGGGTCCAGCGGACCATATATAGGCCAATTCCTGGCCCCACAAGTTTAACATTTCACATATTTAAATTAAACCAATTTTAATAAACAAAATTAGGAACGTCACCCGAATGGAACATAAAAGCTAAATCAAAACCCTACGTGTCAAGGATTTTAAAAATTCAAATCTTGGTCATTGCTCATTGGTCTAAAACATATGTAAATATTGTGCAGCAAAGGGAAGCTACCCACGGGAAAATAATCATCGAATATCCTGTTATTAACCAATGAGCGCTGGTATGCATATTCGGTGCGGATACATGATTTGTCCCCAAGTGGATTAGCGGCTCGCAAACGAAGATTCGTCCAAATGATGGTTAAAAACAACCTGCAGCGGACGGAAGCTGAAAACTAAAGGCACATAATAGTTCAAACAATCATTCAACTGTATTTATTTGACCTTACACAGACTGTAGGAAGAGGCAAACCGTCTTGAACAATATTTTTCCCCAGGAAGCGACTCCAAGAACACAGAAGACTCGAAGGTGAGTGACATACCTTGTAGTCTTTCTGTGATAGTAGTAGTCCAGTGGACGATACCTTCCGCCTGTGGTCGGATAGCGTGTTGAAATGATTAGGCTGATTCGTTTGCGCTGATATTTCTCAAACTGGCAAACGAAAGAAACTGTGCGGATGAATTGAAAGTGAAGCATGTTGACCAGTTGTGTACGTAGTGGTGGTGGTGGTGATGGGGGGGGGGGGGGGGGCAGTGTTGACTTTGACACGAACAGAGTACACAGTCAAATTGGGAAACAGGTACGATATTGGATCAAGTTATAACTGTTTCTGTATGCCCTTCAAAGGATTTTTTGTGTATGGTAATTTTATCCCTATGATATTTCATATCATTAAAATTACCCATTGTGTTGTATTGTAATTATTACAAATACAAATTACAACAGTCAATTCTTTCTGTTTGGTCATAACTATATTTGCATGAGTTTAAAGAGGAAAAAAGTAAGAAAAACCACTGGCTGGTAACACAACAGAAAGCCAACAACACTGTGTCTTGCAAAAGTGTGTGTGTGGGGGGGGGGTGTAAGGCAGCAGCAGCTTGAGTGCATGAGGTAAGTAGTAAAAGAGATAAAAACCAACACAAATACAAAGACAGTATTGTAGTTGAAAAGGTACTGAGTGGACACAACAACAAATAACTGATCATAAATATATTTACATGTATATATATCAAAATCAATATTTTAATTTTATCATGAATGGACCAGTCATTTTGGTCATGCAGCTTTTATTTCAGTTCAGCATGTTCATAATTATGCAGCAGTAGGGAGGTTGACATTGTTAGAAATTACCTTCGAGGCAGTTTTTTTGTTTACCTAAGAATTTTTGGAACAAAGAAATGCATCAGACTCGTATGTGCCTAATTTATTGGAAGATTAACCAGACTCTTATTTTTCCATATTTGGAAGATAATCCTGATTCAAATGTGGAACAACCATCAACAAATAAGAAAAAAATTAGCTGCAATGTCTGGACATAAGAGCCAGAAACAATATCTTTTTGACGCATATTGGACTGACCCCAGGCCGGTCAAATGTCCAATAGCTTTGACATGTAAGATGTCTTCTGACACAACAACTTTTTGCAGAAAGGATATTTTGACCGATGTATATTTTGAAACCAGGTTCAACTGACCTTTTGTCTTCTGTGTCTGGTAACAACACTGAGACTGAAGCCGCATTTCAAGTTTGACTCAGTTCAGTGGCCGGGTGGAGGCGTTGAACGCCTTTTTGGAAAGTACAACTTACGACTGTTTTGCCAATCTATATAGCTAATTTGATACTGGAAGATACCCTTCTTTTACTTTATTATTTTGCTAAGCTCGTGTGTGTGTGTGTTGAATCACACCAGATAAGAATCAGACTGAAAAGGTGGACTGTGACTTGTGATGCACGGTAAGTACGCGTTTTGTTACATTGAAAAATGTCTTCTCGACACGTCAGGACAAACTTTAAAGAGATACATCAGAAGAAAATGTGTGTGAAGGACAGTTAATTTGTGAGAAGCCTCTTTCAGACAAATCACGCCTTCATTTGTGTACCCTTACATTTTCAAAATAATTATTGATCATCATTAGGGTCAGTCCGATTAAGATTTGGAGCTTCAGCAGATATAATCTAAGGGGTACAACCCCAATTGCAATTTTTGGCAGTCGAATGGTGGGTGACTCCCCTTGGCTCCAAAATGGAGGCGAATTTTGATTCCTGATCGTTAGCGACTGCAGTAAACACAAAACACACACAAATATGCCTTGGAGAGACGGTTACAGGGTCGTAGACCTCTGCACGCTTGCGAAGCAGATGTACTGTAAACGGTGCACGAAAATTCTGGATCTGAACCAGACAAAAGATGAGAAACAGATCGGGTTTGCCAGTGTCCTGACGATCGCCTGCTTCTGTGGGGAGCAAAATCTTGTTCACACAGCACAGATACGCTGCACTGACAACGGGGATGCGGCCTATGTCATCAACATAAAAGCAGCAATCAGTATGTCATTGCCTTTGCCGTCGTTCATACACAGTAGAGTGTTAGAAATACTCAATTAGCTCTTTTAGTCTGTGTGTGTGGGGGGGAGGGGGGGTGTTGTGTTGTGTTGTGTTGTTATTGTAACAGTAACACGAACAGTCCGTGAGTTTTTATGATTTACTAGCGTTTAGCCCGTACGTGAATGTTACTGACACTGTCGGCTGTGCATGGTGGTTGCATGGCAACGCAATCAGTTTCACTCTTTATGAGGGTTGTGCTTATCTCCTCTCACTCTCAGTGGCTGCGGAATTCCCCCTCCCCGTCCCGAAAGTGGGCAGTATACCAATTCATCACATTTTTTGAAAGCGCAAATCCTGAAAACAGCTATAGCTCCAAGAACTTTTCAAATTACGGTTCAAATTTGTTTTTGTTTTTTTAACAAATCTGAACAAAATCTAAAGCAACAGTTGAACAGGGTTGCATGGGTTTAAGGTCTTACAATAATTCCAGTCGTTCAGTGAAAGACTTGGTTGATACAGGCAATCCATTCCAGGAAGAATGAGTTTCAAGGAAATAAATAACGCCGGGGGCCTATAGGGGGCTGGGTAGGTCACATGCTGAAGCATTTTGGCCTTGGAAATGTGAATTTAACCCCCTCTGGTGACAGATAACTTGTGCATGTGAAGAAAAACACTTTTTTTTTTTTTTGCTTTTGCGGAAATCAGCAAAATTGCGGAGATTTGAATTGCCTGTTGATATGTGTGTAAAACTGGCTCTCAGTCTCACTCTTTGTTCCAGGCCTGGAAAAGACGAACATGTCCATCAGGAAACTGCACGACTTCTTCACCGACCTCAACATCCCGTGTCTCCCCGGCTCCAAGAAACTGATGGAAAAGTTCATCCCCGTATCCACAAAACCACACACAGTCAGAGCCACAAACCCTTTACCCACCGTAATCACAGAGCTTGTGCCGCACCAAGCTCAACATGTGAAAGTCAACAGCATCACACTGACTTGTCCTGTATCTAATACTCAGACACAAAGAATTCCACACTTTTTAACCAACAATTCTTTTGTCAGTGAAGACACGGAGAGGCAAGGTAACGACACTGTTTCAAATCAGTTTACAATACCATCACAAATTCATCCACCAGACCTTAGATTCCAGGAGGGGCAGATTGTTCTTCCGGCGCTATTTTCCACAGTTATTGAACAGCAAGCTGGACCTGATTTGTCTACGATTTCCAAACCCACCGAAGCAACGGTTTTTGACACAGATGATGACAATAGTTCTGATGGAGATCCAGAATATTTTCCCATTGGTGGGAACTCTGATGTCAGTTCTGATGGTGATACGGAGGAGGAAGAAAAGATGGAGCAGCCAGTTGGGAAGCAAAGTTTTGCTCAGGTTAATGTTTTTCATTTAGTTTATACCCGGTACAATTAAAAGTGTACTTTGGCACAACACCCCCCTCCCCCCCCCCCCCCCCACCCTCCTCCCCTGTTATAACCTTACAAAATCTGTGAAAATCAGGTCTTATACTGAAGGGAGTTTTTTTCTCTTCTTCTTCAGCGTTCCAGAATTTGTCTGGTTACGTGTGAGCTTGTTTGCCCATTTGGGTTCCCCACACTATACTCTGAGAGCATAGTCAGCTCACTCCGCTTGTGTTGAGTAAGCATGCTGGGTATTTTCGTGTTTCCATAACCCACCGAACTCCGACATGGATAACAAGATCTTTTCCGTGCGCACTTGGTCTTGTGCTTGCGTGTACACACGAAGGGGGTTAAGTCACTAGCAGGTCTGCACATAACTTGACCTGGGAGATCGGAAAAATCTCCACTCTTAACCCACCAGGCGGCAGCGACCGGGATTCGAACTGACGACCTCCCGATTAGGAGGCCGACGTCTTACCACCACGCCACTGCGCCCGTCTGAAAGGAGTCTAAAAATGGGGTCAATTTGCAAAGGGTATGAATAAAATAAGGCCAGGAAAGCAGGGTCTTAGATTGGTTATTAAAAGAGGGGTATCCACTGTATTTGGTAATAAGTTATTGATGTAAAATAGCCATGCAAATTATTTTTCAGACTTGACAGGGTCAAACTAAATTTGGTTTTAATGTGACTTGTTGAACTCTCTCTCTCTCTCTCTCTCTCTCTCTCTCTCTCTCTCTCTCTCTCTCTCTCTCTCTCTCTCTCTCTCTTTTTTTTTCTCTCCCCCCCACACACACACAAACAAATGCATTTCTTTGTTCACCTTTTAATTCTATATTTCCATTTCAGAGTGGCGAGCCAAGTGCTGTGCTAAAGAAGCCCCAACAAGAACAGCCAATAGAAGCGCAGCCTGTCAATAACAATCACACCACAGGAACCTTCTACGACATGTTTGCTGGCTTTGTCCATGCAGAGAATAACGACGACGTGTCACAAGAGAAGACATCATCTCAGGATATCCAAGCAGCGATTCTTCCTGCAGAAAGTAGCTTCAAAATTAAATCTATTCAAGAAAACAGCCTCACAGAGACCAAACCACAGAACTCTAAATCTAAGCTGGTTAAAACCAAACATCAAGAGAAAACAACTTCTCAGGATATTCAAGCAGAGGTTCTACCTGCAGAGAGCAGCTTGAAAACTATTCAACAAAACAGCATCACAGAGACCAGTCCACAGAACTCTAAGTCTAAGCGGGTCAAAACCAAACATGAAGAGAAAGCAGCGCTCACACAAGGCGTCAGACCAGAGAACTGCTACGACTGTCAGAGGTGTGAGTTCTTTTTCTCCAGCTTCAAGGCTCTGTACGCACACCTGGTCAAGGTTCACGGGACGGACTACGCAAGGATTCAGCGATCACGATTCTTCCCACAAGACCGTGCAGGCAGAGAGAGCAGAAACCATAGAAACGCCGCTTCCAGAGAGAAAATTCCAAAGACTGGAGCAGACAAAGAGAGCAGTATCCATAGCAACTCTGTTCCAAGAAGGAAAATGGAGGAACAAGATGAACATTTTACTGAGCCACTGGGTAATGAAAGTGGCAATGACATTTCTCGAGATGATGTAAATGCTAGCACAGAGGCTGATGATGATAAAACTAGAGATGAAAGTGATGATGATAAAACTAGAGAGGAGGAAAGTAGGGAAACGCGCCATGATTCAGACACAGAAACTGTAGACAATAACAAACAGCCTTCTGTTCTATCATCCACCAACCGCGGCAAAGCCTTGAGAGCAAAAACACATGCTTGCAGATTCTGTTCACGGCAGTTTGCCTTTGCCGCAGAGCTTCGAAGACATACTCTCAAACACAAGAGAGAGAAAACACATACATGTGAAGTCTGCAACAAGTCCTTCACCTATGTTGGCACACTGAACAGACACAAGCGCCTACACACAGGAGAGAGGCCGTATGTGTGTGGCACATGCGACATGAAGTTTGTGGCGTCTTTTCAGCTGACCACTCACATCAAGACAGAGCACAGGGAGGGGACAGAGGGGACACAGAAAACAAGAAGAGGAGGTAGAAAGAAAAACTATAGGTCAGCCACAGTAGAGAAAGGTGATGTGATTGACGACGAAAAGGATGAGGCCTTGATAGAAACAGAAGAAGTGGATGATGATTTTGAACTACAGCAGAGCCGTAAAGAGGTAGAAAACAACCAGCTTGACATAAACGAGAAACCATTTTTAAACCTGCTCCCCAAAAGAATGTTCGAGTGCAGGGTTTGTTCAGCGAAGCTCCCCTCAGTCCGATCATTCGGCCAGCACATGAAAAACCACCCGGAGATCACAGACATCTACACTTGTCCTCAATGCGATGAAAAGTTCAGGTACATCGTTCACTTCTACCGACACATGTTGAGCGTTCACAATGCCCGCCCATACAGGTGTAAAAACTGTGGACAGACGTTCAGACAAGCCGCCTCCTACAAAGATCACCGTCGCAAGCACATGGGGAAACGAGATCGACCGTTCATGTGTGAAACGTGCGGGAACACCTTCGTGCGAGCTGTGGATCTGAGACGACACGAACGGTCGCACACCAACGATCGCGCCTTCAGGTGCAAAGTGTGCAGCAAGGCGTACCTGCAGTTGTCACACCTCATCGCTCACAGGCGTACACACACAGGTAACGTAGGAAAATAGATAAGTAATTGCACTAACCTCTCCTCCCCCCCCCTTTTTTTTTCCCTGCACCTGTAGAATTTCCTGTTTTGCTTTAATTCCCAACCCCAACCCCACATTTTGTTCTTCTGTTTTAATTTTGTCAAGTCCACCATCATGAGATTTGTATAATGCATTGTTTTGGTCACGTAGTATAAGCTTTTGCTTGAGGTCGGGTCCTCATTGCATACTGTTCATTGTTTCATGTCCTTGTATTTCAAATAACATTTTGTTTACACCCATTGCACTAACCACTCTGCAGACTGGTATGAATAATAATACTACTAACAAGCATTAAAACCTTGGTCGCTGGTTCCTCAGTTGTGCCAGCCAGTCAAAATAAGAATCACAACTTGAGAAAATTAAGAGCTTTATTTCTGGGGAAAATGTCCAAACAAAAGATGAACCAGCAAGTCTGACTAATTTATCATTGTATGGCTGAATTTCCCCTTCTTTCAAATTTCAGTTGGTAAAACAGGAAAAGATTGACAAGTTTAAAGCTTGCCTTAACAACCTGTTGGGGTTATTAATTTAGTCCGACTCACTCCTGCTTCCTTGGCTTTACCTCCAGAGGTAATTTGAGCGTTCACTTTTACACACTTGATTATCCAATGTACAATTTACTGCTATTTCTTTAAACAACTAAATTATGATACGGGACAATAGACTGCAGGTAACTTCATATCTCTGGTGATAAAAATTTTTTATTGTTACTGTATCTGAATCAAGTAAATGATGCGCAATAAAATTGTTAATGTAGAGTTTTGTGTGCG
Organism: Littorina saxatilis; assembly: GCF_037325665.1. Classification (NCBI taxonomy): domain Eukaryota; kingdom Metazoa; phylum Mollusca; class Gastropoda; order Littorinimorpha; family Littorinidae; genus Littorina; species Littorina saxatilis. The sequence continues at coordinate 61,614,145 of NC_090252.1, forward strand.
TCTTGTCTTGTTTCAGGTGAACGGCCCTTCATGTGTCACAAATGTGGAAAAGCCTTCGCTGAGAAAACCACCCTGCGCTTTCATTATGAAACACACAAGGTATGTGTTGTTGTTGTTGTTGTTGTTGTTGTTGTTGTTGTTGTTTATGAAACACACAAGGTATGTGTTGTTGTTGTTGTTGTTGTTTATGAAACACACAAGGTATGTGTTGTTGTTGTTGTTGTTTATGAAACACACAAGGTATGTGTTGTTGTTGTTGTTTGTTGTTGTTCTCAGTGTGAGGGAGAAAAAGCAGCTTATGCTCACATTATCAAAACAAATTGGATATGCTTTGTGAATATATGCCAACAACATCCACAACGGTCAATAGTAGAGTATTACCCCCCTTTTAAGACCCCCCAATTTAAGACTACCTCCCTTTCAAGACCTTATTTTTTCAGACTTTCTGTTCATAACCTCTGTACATTTACCTACATTTTCAGTCTCCCTCCTTTTTAAGACCTGATTTTCTCAGATTTTTGGAGGTCCTGAAAAACGCTGTATCCCTTCAAGTAATGTGTTGATGTTTTGTGTGTGTCAGGAGGGCCAGGGGAAGATCGAGTGCACGGGGTGCGGCAAATGGCTCAAGAATCAGCGAACCGTGGCCGCCCATCAAGAGTCATGCTCAGGTGTGTATTGGTGTGTGACAGAGTGTTTAGGTGTAATCAGCCACCTGCACTCATGGCGGCATGACCAAGGTCTTTTATGTATCACTGTGGTGACATGGGGGTGGGACGTGGATACTGTCCGCACATACTGTTGACCTGTGTCCATGCCAGCCTGGATTGGAACCTTGTGTAGAGTGTGTGTGTGTGCTGTGTGCAGGTGTGTACAGACAGCGGTTCGGCGACTACCGGGACTTTGTGTGTGAAAAGTGCGGCAAGGACTGCAAGCGTCGACAGGGCATCAACCACCACAGGAAGATTGGATGTAAAGGTACCTTGCTTGCATTGCCGTACAACACAGTATATTACAGTGGAACCTCCCTTTTAAGGCCTCCAAAAATCTGAGAAAATCAGTGGGTCTTTAAAAGGAGGAAGTCTTCAAATGGAGGTAAATGTACAGGGGTTATGAACAGAATAAGTCAAAGTACAAGGTCTTAAAAGCGAGGAAGTTGTAACCTAGGGGATCTTAAAAGCGAGGAAGTTGTAACCTAGGGGATCTTAAAAGCGAGGAAGTTGTAACCTAGGGGATCTTAAAAGGGAGGTTCCACTGTAGTTTGCCTAAATAAAAGTTTCCAAACTTATGTTACTTATAAAATAAAACTCGTCCTGACGAGTGGACATAAACTGATAGAACTATCAAGATAAGTTTTGTGTGAATATTTGTTTGTCTGTTCACTTAAAAGACCGTTGGGTCGAAATATCTGTGAATGTATTGTTTTGTCAATAACACACGTTCCAACAACCTACCTTTCTTGTTTTTTGATTAAATTACATATTCCTACTCCGAATCACATGTAGCAGTTGACTCAGTCTAAAGTGCTAGGTCTGAAAAGGCTACCCGTCTAAGGGGAGCAACCCCAACTAAAAAAGTGTAAACGTAGCTATGGTAATGACGACGCACCCAGGGAGTTACCTCCCCTCCTGCGTACTACGTCACTACTGCTACTGACCACGTGACCCCTATCATTCGACACTTCAGCTTTCTAGGGAGCAGGTCGTGAATTTTTTGGCTCTAGTGGAAGTTCGCTGTTTGGTGTTTGCTTAGACACCCACCGGCACCCACACCCGTCTCTTCACCCGCTGCACTGGTAGTTGGTGAGCTCGTTCCTTTACTTGTATCGAACGTAATTTTTCAGTTGCTACTTGAAATTTTCGGCCACGTGTTGGTCACGTATTTTGTGGTAGCCATTTTGGAATTTTGTGTCTCCATTTTGTTGTCAGCATGTCTGACGGAGACAAAAAGCGCGAGCGCGGCAAGGCTGATGTGAAAGGGAAAATTAAACCCAAGTCCACTTCTGTCCCTAAGCCTATTTTGGTTGTTGTTTCTGACGCGGCTAACAATGCTGTTATGACGGTCCCTATTTCTGCCCCGAATGACCAGCCGGTTGTGGGGCAGTCTAATCAACCTACGCGTACCGTTGTTTCTCGCTCGTCTTCTCTGCCGCTTGCAGATTCGACGTCGCTGGTTTCATCGTTGCTTTCTTCGCTGGTTCCCGAGCTTCGCACGTTGGTGAGAGAGGAGATGGTGCGTTCTCAGCCTTCGACTTCCGTTGTCCCGTCGATGGCTTCCTTTCCGCTTCCGGCTGTGACGCTGTCCTTGACCGAGGCGGTTGCTTCTGTGCCTTCTACCGCTGTGGTTGGCGACGCAAGTAAGTTGGGCTGGTCCGTAGGTCCTCGTGAGGCCGCTGGACGCTCCCTGCTGGGAAGCAGCCCTTTTCGGCGGGTTCACGACCCGCAAACCCCTGTTCGTTCTCACTTTGGCTTCACGGAAGACCATCGTGTCGATGAGCAATGGCGGCATTTGGTTCAGGCTTCGACGCTTCCGGCACTCGCCGGAAGCGTAGGTCCTCCGACGTACGCACCCGCTGGGGTCGTTTCCGGAGTCGACCAGCCGGTTCCGTCTGCTGCGCTTCCGGCACTCGCCGGAAGCATAGGTCCCCCGATGTACGCACCCGCTGGGGTCGTTTCCGGGGTTGACCGGACGTGGCCCTCTGGGCATTCGGCCTTCCGGCCGCCGTCCACAGTGTCTGCGCTTCCGCTTTTCGCGGTCGCGTCTGATACTTTTCCGGCTCAGACCGGATCTGCTGCTTCTTCCGCTTCCGCTTCCTCTCGGATGGCGGTCGCGGGGGGGCATCACCAGCCCTTTGGGCAGGTGTCTCAGCCCTGGCCGGGGCAGTCAGCGCTTCCGTCTTCGGTTGTTGCTTCGACTGCGGTTCCGGTTCCGGCGGCTGTGGGCATGCCGTCCTCTTACTCTTTCCCTAGTCAGGGCATGAGTTCGGATGGTATTGGAGTGGACGGGTTTCCGGTTTCCGGTTACGGTGTTCACCGCCCTTCTACCAGCAACGTGGACTTCGGTCCTTCGCCGGATGTTTCGGATATTCAGTCCGTCGCCAGCGAGGCTGCACGTGTTGGTTATCCGGAGAGACTCAAAGTGGCTCTTGAGGCCGCTGCTGAGGTCACTTCGAGATATTTCGCGGAAGGGGCTTCGGTCTCTTCGGCTGCCGCTTCGACGGCACCGTCCGCGATGGCTGATTTTCGCTCTGGGAAGGAGGATGACTCATACTTCCGGTTTTTGGAGTCTCCATCCATAGCTTTTCAGCTTTCTCAGGTTTTGGCCAAGCCATCTCCTTCCGGAAGCGGAATTCCTTCACTTCCGGTTCCGCTGCTCGTGCCTCACGGCTCAGTTCCGGAGCTGGCTCAGCAGTGGATGGCTTCGCCTTCTCAGGCTTCTGCATTCGCTCTGTCGTCTCACAGGCGGTTGGTCTTGCAGAAGTCTCCTAGGAACTTGTTGGATGCGTTCGCTCTCCCGCGTTCATCTTTGACAGTTCCTCCGGAGATGCTGGCCTTGTTGGCCAAGCCTATCAAGAAGGATGACGGCGTGCTCTTTTCTGAGAACACGCTGATTGCTTCTGAAGAGGCAGGGCGTCAGCAGCTGGAGCTTGCCTCCATTGCTGAGACTCTCATTCGGGCCCTCTCTCGTGCCCTCACTGATTCGCTGAATCCGTTCTCTCTCAGCGAGGATCAGGATGCGGATGACGTCTCCACTTTGTTGGCCGCTCTTGCGAGGGTCAATGAAGAACAGATGAGACTTTCTGCTGTGCACTATGCGCACTCTGTTATGTGTCGTCGGGATCTCTTCCTGTCACACTCTCAGTTTTCGGATCAGGCGACCAAGGACACTTTGCGTGCCTCACCGGTCTTGGAGGGTTCCCTCTTTGGGCATCTCGTTTTTGATGCCCGAAGACAGGAAATTCAGGCTAACAGGGACCAGCAGTTCTCTGACTTTTCCCTGCACAGCCTTAAGCAGTCCAAGCAGTCTCAGCCTTCTCAGCCTAAGCAGGCTAAGGTTGCTGGCCCTCCCAAACCGGCAGACAAGGGTCGTGGACGTTCCTCTTCTCGGGGCTCGAGAAGACGACCGTCTTCCGGCAGGGGGAGAGGCGGCTCTGGAAGCAAGCCTCACCCCCAATGAAGTGCTCCCGATCTCCCCCCCACCCCGCCCTCCACTCTGGTGATGGCGGGGGGCCCTTCCCGGGCACTTTCCCATTGGCTCGTGTCCATACAGAGTCAATGGATCGTGGGGGTCGTGAGGTCGGGCTTCCGTCTTCTCTGGAAAGATGGCAAGGCTCCTCTGGTCAGGCGTCCGCCGGCGTTCAGGCCTCCCTCCTCGCAGGAAGCCATTTCCGTCCTTCGGTCGGAAATAGACTCCCTGGTGCAGAAGGGCGCAGTGGAGAAAGTCCTCGACCACAGTTCCCCTGGGTTTTACGGACGGCTTTTCGCCGTCCCCAAAGCCTCAGGGGCATGGCGTCCTGTCTTGGACCTGTCGTTCCTCAATACCTTTTTGAGGGAGATAAGGTTCAAGATGGAGACGCCAGCGTCGGTCAGAGACTCTCTCCGCCCGGGAGATTGGGCGACTTCCATCGACCTGACGGATGCATACTTCCATATTCTTATGCATCCAGCCGACCGGAAATGGCTTCGTTTCCGGTGGGCAAGTCAGGTTTACCAGTTTCGCGCCCTTCCTTTTGGCCTGTCTCTCGCCCCTTGGGTCTTCACCATGGTCGTGAGACAGGTCTGCGCGCTGGTAAGGTCGCGGGGTGTCCGGCTACGTGCCTACCTGGACGATTGGCTCATCCTGAGTCAGAGTCAGGCGGGGTGCGAGCAGGATACCCAATCGGTTCTTCGGGAGGCCAACATGTTTGGCTTCTCGATCAACCGATCAAAGTCGGAGCTGACACCGTGTCAGACGTTCACCTACTTGGGAATGTCTTTCGACACGGTGGCTTGGACTGTTCAGCCCTCTCAGAAGAGGGTGGACAAGCTCCAGGCGTGCATACGCTCCACTTTGCCTCTCCCGAGGGCCTCCCTGCGGACTTTGGCCTCCATCTTAGGGCAGATGGAGTCCATGGCTCTCCTGGTCCCCTTGGGGAGGGTCCACAAACGTCCCTTTCAGCTGGCGCTGAAGCCGTTCGTGGACTCTCCCACGGTGGATTGGAATGCCCTCATCCCTCTCCAGGGATGGTTCCAATCCGCTACCCTTCCGTGGCTGGACACGGAGTGGGTGTGCAGGGGCGTGCCGATAGCCCTTCCTGCCCCAGATTTGGACCTGTTCACGGACGCGTCCTTGGTGGGGTGGGGGGCTCACACAGACCAGCTGACTGCGTCAGGTCTGTGGTCGGCAGATCAGAGGATGCAGCACATCAACTTGCTGGAGCTAGAAGCCGTGGCTCTAGCTCTGGACAAGTTCCGGCCCTCCCTTCAGGCCAAGCATGTTCGTCTGTTTACAGACAACACGACAGTGGCAGCTTACATCAACAAGCAGGGAGGGTCGCGGTCTCCGTCGCTTTCGGCCAGGGCCTGCGAGATCCTGATTTGGTGTTCAGAGCATCAAATCAGGCTTTCGGCCAGGTACCTGCCCGGAAGCTTGAACACTCTGGCGGACGCGCTCAGCCGCTCCGACAGAGTGCTTCAAACAGAGTGGACCATCACTCACGGAGCGCTGGATCGTCTCTGGTCTCTTGTGCAGAAACCTCAGGTGGACCTTTTTGCCACCAGGTTCTCGAAGAGACTACCAGTGTTCGTCTCACCATTCCCGGATCCCGAGGCGTGGGAGACGAACGCGATGGACATTTCCTGGTCAGGCCTGGAGGCTTACGCGTTCCCGCCATTCCAGTTGCTCACGCGAGTTCTCAGGAAGGCGGAGCAGGAGGGCCCGTCCCTCCTGCTGATCGCTCCTCTTTGGCCGTCTCAGCCGTGGTTCCCGGACCTGCTGAGACTCGCCCAGGGCCCTCCCATTCCTCTCGCTCTCACGCGAGGAGAACTGGTACAGCCTCACACCGGCAGCCTCCACGCAGAGCCTCAGATGCTGAATCTTCACGCGTGGAGGTTGTGCGGTCTTCTCTGAGGCGCAAAGGGGCATCAGATCTGACCATGGACCTGGTAGGACGCTCGCACAGAGCATCTACCTCGTCCGTTTATGAGTCACATTGGAGGGCCTGGGTTACCTGGTGTCACGAGCATCGGCTGGATGCTACGGCGCCCCGCACGATGCACGTGGCGAACCATCTTGCTTTCATGTCCTCTCAGGGAGCTTCTGCTGCCTCGTTGAAAGTAAGAAGATCGGCCATCTCGGCGACCCTACGCCAGATAGGTCGCTCTATAGATGTTAGTGGCGTGATCGCTGGAGTCATCAAGGGCGCTTCCCTTTCTGACGTCAAGTCTCGTACGCCCGTTCCTAAGTGGGATCTCTTATTGGTCATGGAGTTTCTGCGTTCAGCGGATTTTGAACCTCTCAGAGATGCCAGTTTTGCGAATCTTACACGCAAGTCCCTTTTCCTTTTGCTGCTAGCATCGGCACGAAGGGGCAGTGAGATCCACGCTCTTTCCGGTAATTCGGACGACATTTCCTTTGAATCAGATGGGTCCGTTACCTTGCGGTTTCGACCTGAGTTTCTTGCAAAAAACCAGGCTCCCGAGCGAGCTTCTCCTTTGGTTCATGTCAGGCCGTTGTCCACTATTCTGGCTCCGAATGACCCAGACTTAGTAAATTGCCCTGTTAGAGCCCTTCACATCTACCTTGCCCGTGCTCAGTCTCTTAGATCCGCAGCTCAAAAGCTTTTGTTTATTTCTCTCAATACGGAGAGACATAAGGATATTACTAAGACGACTCTGGCCCGGTGGGTGTCGGCGCTCATTAAGCATGCTTACGAGTGGAGCCGCCGCAATGAAGGGGGGACACAGCCTGTCCTTCCTCTGGAATCAGCTCGGGCTCACGAGACGCGAGCTTGGGCTTCCTCCTTGGCCGTGTTACGATCAAGAAGACTGGAGGAGGTGCTACACACCGCATACTGGCGTTCCGAGGATGTCTTCATGAATTTTTACCTGCGTGACATCTCGGCTCTTCGCCAGGATGGATCTAGAGCTTTGCCTGCCATGGTGGCAGGGGGTCAGCTCTTGACAAGGATTTGAGAGTGAGTTTGAACTTTTTCTTTCCCACCGCCTTGTTGTTTCAATCTGCTACATGTGATTCGGAGTAGGAATATGTAATTTAATCGAAAATTTTATTGTAAATTTTCATTTAATAAATATACCTACCCGAATCACATATCGTAGTCCCTCCCACCTACCCCGCTTATGATTTGGAGATTTTATTCTTCGAGTCGAATGATAGGGGTCACGTGGTCAGTAGCAGTAGTGACGTAGTACGCAGGAGGGGAGGTAACTCCCTGGGTGCGTCGTCATTACCATAGCTACGTTTACACTTTTTTAGTTGGGGTTGCTCCCCTTAGACGCCGGTAGCCTTTTCAGACCTAGCACTTTAGACTGAGTCAACTGCTACATGTGATTCGGGTAGGTATATTTATTAAATGAAAATTTACAATAAAATTTTCGATTATGTTAGTTGTTACTCATGTTGTTGTTTTGACGTCAGTCACTTTTCTTGGAGTGAAAAACAGAATCATGGAACTGAGGTCGGGTGGGGGGGAGGGTAAGAGACAGCGCTTTTAGAATGAAAAAAAACAGCATGTGTTTTTTACGTGCAGGTCCCACCAAGACAGACCGCCTGACAGAGTACATGGGAATGGACGCAGACGGCATCTTCTGCAAGAAGTGCGACAAGCGTTTCTACAACCAGCCCCGCCTCTTCTACCACCTCAACAACGTCTGCGGCAAGGGAAAGCTGCTGGACAAGAGCAGTCCCGGCTACTGCGTCTGCCGACACTGCAGCCAAGAGTTCGCCTCAAACGGCCGCCTGCGCTACCACGTCCGGCTGTTCTGCACGGAGAAGAACAAGGTCAAGGCGAAGCAGCCGGTGGACAGGAAAGCTCCGCAGTACTGCCGCTGTCTGCACTGTGACGAGGAGTTCGAGAACAAGAACCAGAGAAAATACCACGTGAGGAGCAAATGCCCAAAGAGACCGCCGCCCAGAAAGAGTCCCAAAGGGGGGAAGAAGAAAGAAAAGACTGTGACAAAGAAAGGGAAGAGTGAGAAGAAGGCAAGGGGAAGTGTGAAGGGAAGGGGAAGTGTGAACAAAGAGGAAGATGTGAAGGAAGAGGGTTCGAGTGTTGCTGCCGATATTATGCCTTATATGGAGAGTGCTGCTCTGCCTTTGGTGTCGTTCATGTACTGATGACGTGGACATCAGTCTTAGGTTCCGGGATTGTGTGTAAGGCCAAAAAAAAAAATAGGTCTGTTTACGGTAACCCGACCGACCCTAGTTTTTTCGCGCGACCCTAGACTTTTTTTGGCATTTGGGAGAAAAAAAATTGTTTTTTTGGCAAAATAACGTAAAAATATGGGTTTTTTTGAGAAAAAAACACAAAACAAACAAAAAATCCCGACCTACCGACCCTATTTTTTGGGCCTATGTTACCGTAAACAGACCTATTTTTTTTGTGGCCTAATTTGTTGCATGTTGGTCACTACGAGCTGCAAACTACAGTGTGTCGATTGTTGGAGCTTGAGATTGTCTGTGTTTGAATGTGTGTGTGCGTGTGGTGCTTGTGGCTGTTTTTCACTGAGCATTTATGTGTGCCCAGTGTGTGTATGCATGTGTGCGTTAGACATTTCAGTGAGTGTTTGTAAGCCAATATCTGTATTTCAGTGTGTGTGTGTTTGTATTTCAGTGTTTGTGAGCCTGAAACTGTGTGTTTCAGTGTGTGTGTGTTTTCAGTTGTATATGGTGACAAACAGTGCCACAAAACCTGAATACATGTGTTGTAGGCAGAACAATTACCTGCTGACTATACCGTTGAATCCACAGCGTAAAATGCACGTACGGTAGCAAGGAGCTAAATGATTTGAGTTTGACAAAAAGGATTGGAGTATGAGTAATTGCCATATTGCCAAGATTTTGTTTCTTGTGTTTGACTTTGAGCTGAATAAAATGTTGTGATCTTGTACGACATGCTTGACATCTGTTAACCTTTGCCGTGCTTCCTGGGTTCACCTGTACCCAGAGACACACTAAAATCATTGTAACTCTGGAACCATTAAAGGTATCGTTTTGAAATTTTAAGTATCTCTCACACACCTAATTTGCTCTCTGTCTGCAAATTTTTAGTGTGTACATGACAAAACATCAGAATTAATTGATTATGATAATTTACATAAACACTACCGATGGCGCGGGTTCACACATACCCATACTTTTAAAGAGTAGTAGTGATTGTAACTATCCCTCTGCCGACGGCGCGGGTTCTGCTACACCCATAATTACCAAAGCGGCGGAACAGTGTCTGTCTGCCTGTTTGTCTCCAAGAGACTGTCTGTCTCTCTGTTTGTCTGTCCGTATCTCTCTGTCTGTATGTCTGTTGTCAGTTGCTCTGTCTGTCTGTCTGTCTGTCTATCCGTCTATCTGACTGTCTGACTGTCTGTCTCTGTCTCTCTCTCTCTCTGTCTGTCTCTCTCTCTGTCTGTCTCTCTCTCTGTCTCTCTCTCTCTGTCTCTCTCTCTTAGTCTCTCTCTCTGTCTCTCTCTCTTAGTCTCTCTCTCTGTCTCTCTTTCTTAGTCTCTCTCTCTCTCTTTCTTAGTCTCTCTCTCTCTCTTTCTTAGTCTCTCTCTCTCTTAGTCTCTCTCTCTCTCTTTCTTAGTCTCTCGCTCTCTCTCTTTCTTAGTCTCTCTCTCTCTTTCTTAGTCTCTCTCTCTCTCTCTCTCTTTTAGTCTCTCTCTCTCTTTCTTAGTCTCTCTCTCTCTTAGTCTCTCTCTCTCTTTCTTAGTCTCTCTCTCTCTTAGTCTCTCTCTCTTTCTTAGTCTCTCTTTCTCTCTCTCTTTCTTAGTCTCTCTCTCTCTCTCTTTCTTAGTCTCTCTCTCTCTTTTTTAGTCTCTCTCTCTCTCTTTCTTAGTCTCTCTCTCTCTTTCTTAGTCTCTCTCTCTTTCTTAGTCTCTCTCTCTCTCTCTAGCTCTTTCTTAGTCTCTCTCTCTCTTTCTTAGTCTCTCTCTCTCTCTTTCTTAGTCTCTCTCTCTCTCTCTCTCTCTCTTTCTTAGTCTCTCTCTCTCTTTTTTAGTCTCTCTCTCTCTCTCTCTTAGTCTCTCTCTCTCTTTCTTAGTCTCTCTCTCTTTCTTAGTCTCTCTCTCTCTCTTTCTTAGTCTCTCTCTCTCTCTTTCTTAGTCTCTCTCTCTCTTTCTTAGTCTCTCTCTCTCTCTCTTAGTCTCTCTCTCTCTTTCTTAGTCTCTCTCTCTCTCTCTCTTAGTCTCTCTCTCTTTCTTAGTCTCTCTTTCTCTCTCTTAGTCTCTCTCTTCTCTCTCTTTCTTAGTCTCTCTCTCTCTTTCTTAGTCTCTCTCTCTCTTTCTTAGTCTCTCTCTCTCTTTCTTAGTCTCTCTCTCTCTCTCTTTCTTAGTCTCTCTTTCTCTCTCTTAGTCTCTCTCTCTCTTTTTTTTAGTCTCTCTCTCTCTCTTTTTTTAGTCTCTCTCTCTCTCTTTCTTAGTCTCTCTTTCTTAGTCTCTCTCTCTCTTAGTCTCTCTCTCTCTCTCTTTCTTAGTCTCTCTCTCTCTCTCTCTCTCTCTCTTTCTTAGTCTCTCTCTCTCTCTTTCTTAGTCTCTCTCTCTCTCTTTCTTTGTCTCTCTCTCTCTCTCTTTATTTGTCTCTCTCTCTCTATCTTTCTCTCTCTCTCTCTTTCTTAGTATCTCTCTCTCTCTCTCTCTTTCTTAGTCTCTCTCTCTTTCTTAGTCTCTCTCTCTCTTTCTTAGTCTCTCTCTCTCTCTTTCTTTGTCTCTCTCTCTCTCTTTATTTGTCTCTCTCTCTATCTTTCTCTCTCTCTCTCTTTCTTAGTATCTCTCTCTCTCTCTTTCTTAGTCTCTCTCTCTCTCTCTTTCTTAGTCTCTCTCTCTTTCTTAGTCTCTCTCTCTTTCTTAGGTCTCTCTCTCTTTCTTAGTCTCTCTCTCTTTCTTAGTCTCTCTCTCTCTCTCTCTTTCTTAGTCTCTCTCTCTCTCTCTTTCTTAGTCTCCCTCTCTCTCTTTCTTAGTCTCTCTCTCTCTCTTTCTTAGTCTCTCACTCTTTCTTAGACTCTCTCTCTCTCTTTCTTAGTCTCTCTCTCTCTCTTTCTTAGTCTCTCTCTCTCTTTCTTAGTCTCTCTCTCTCTTTCTTAGTCTCTCTCTCTTTTTCTTAGTCTCTCTCTCTCTCTCTCTTTCTTAGTCTCTCTCTCTTTCTTAGTCTCTCTCTCTCTCTCTTTCTTAGTCTCCCTCTCTCTCTTTCTTAGTCTCTCTCTCTCTTTTTCTTAGTCTCTCACTCTCTTTCTTAGACTCTCTCTCTCTCTTTCTTAGTCTCTCTCTCTCTCTTTCTTAGTCTCTCTCTCTCTTTCTTAGTCTCTCTCTCTCTCTTTCTTAGTCTCTCTCTCTCTCTCTCTTTCTTAGTCTCTCTCTCTCTCTCTCTTAGTCTCTCAGTCTCTCTCAGTCTCTCCCTCCCCCTCTCCCTCCCCCTCTCCCTCCCCTGCAAGAGGTCGGTGAAGGGAGAAACTCGATGCAACCACTGAAGTAGCGCTGTGGGTTCCCCTGAACCCACCCCGTCGTTAGAGAAATAAACGGTAAAAACCCTCTTTCAAATGTATGGGTTCAGACAAACCCGCATCGTCGTTAGAGGAATAAACGGTAAAAACCCTCTTTCAAATGTATGGGTTCAGACAAACCCGCATCGTCGGGAGTGTGTAGTCAAAAGCGGCATCCGGCAAAGGTTAAAGAAATGACAAGAGCAAGAGAAGTAGGCAAAGTAGTCTGTAGCAAGTGTCTGTAACACACACACACACACACGCACACACATGCATACACATAAACAGAGCCAATAATTCCTATTTACACTCTGTGTTTACTTGGATTGGAATAATTCCCAATGTCATTACAATTTCACACAATATGTAAGAACAAATAGGGCTATCATTTAGACAAGTCAGAATCAAAACTTGTTCTATTATGTCAACTAATACATGTCAAGATATTCAGATGCATGTTAATTTATGCACATTATGACCAGTCTCGAATGCCCATAGATGTGTTTGACAATGTTCGTTGACTTTCCCATATAAAACCCTTAATTTAAAAACAAACAACCATGCACACCTCAACCATACTGTCCAATCTTCATTATCACAACAATTCATTTCATGCAAAATTTGTCAATGCAGAAAACCTAACACATTGCTTCAAACTATTTACAGAAAAGAACACCTGTACACACTTACCAAACACAAGTCAACAAAATAGGTAGAAATGCAACAGAAACCCTCTTCTGACCCTAAACCACCACCCCCCCCCCCCCCCCCCCCCAATCTAGTTAATCATTACAGTATTGATGATTATTCCCATGACACATCTTTTCAAATGCAAAACATCATAGGAATACTCTTTCCGTTTGCAAAGCAAAAAAAAAAAATGAGGGCGTGACAGTGCCGCCTCAACTTTCACGAAAAGCCGGATATGACGTCATCAAAGACATTTATCAAAAAAATGAAAAAAACGTTCGGGGATTTCATACCCAGGAACTCTCATGTCAAATTTCATAAAGATCGGTCCAGTAGTTTAGTCTGAATCGCTCTACACACACACACAGACACACACACACACACACATACACCACGACCCTCGTCTCGATTCCCCCCTCTACGTTAAAATATTTAGTCAAAACTTGACTAAATATAAAAAGACCCAACAAATGTTCAGACGTTTCAATTATCCAAAACTGTTAACGATGTTTGATCAAGATTTCATGTGTCTATCCACAGAGCTACAACAATGAAATGAACTTTGTGTTCCACACATTGGTCTAAGTTAGTCATATATTGCCATCCTACGTACACACTTAGCCTAACTCATCCTAGCTGGGTTAATACATGTATGTAATACCGGATTCATTCACTCAAATTCAGCCCAGCTTGATAAGTTTGTGTATTGTTTTTTTGTCCTCTTTCCCCTGCACACCGAGTCACGCGTCACGCGCCACACTCATTCAGCTGCATTCCTGAAACAAAGGAGAACAGTTGTAAAAAGTCACAGCATATCAGCTTGACCTTCATTCTGCTGGACAGTCCCACCTGCAAACATGAACGAGCGAACACACACATTCGCACACCACAATAACATTCTTGATATACTCCCGAAGAACATAATACATGTACTCTCCAAGAGAAAAGATTGAATCATGAATGACTAATTTCACACGCACAAACACACACACGTAAGCACACACACCGCCATATCAATCAATCAATCAATGAGGCTTATATCGCGCATATTCCGTGGGTACAGTTCTAGGCGCTCTGCAGTGATGCCGTGTGAGATGAAATTTTATACGGCCAGTAATTGCAGCCATTTCGGCGCATATTTACCTTTCACGGCCTATTATTCCAAGTCACACGGGTATAGGTAGACAATTATTAACTGTGCCTAAGCAATTTTTGCCAGGAAAGACCCTTTTGTCAATCGTGGGATCTTTAACGTGCACACCCAATGTAGTGTACACGGGGGGGAGTTTGGACACCGAAGAGAGTCTGCACACAAATTTGACTCTGAAATAAATTTCCGCCGAACCTGGGATCGAACTCACGCTGACAGCGGCCAACTGAATACAAATCCAGCGCGCTACCAACTGAGCTATATCCCCGCAATAATGTTCTTCATACATCTAGAGAATATCCAAACAATGGATCGGCTTTTTAATACATGTGCATGTGAAGAAATGTAGTCTAGGAATTTTTCTCCTCGGTTTCTTTTTTTTTTTTTGCATACAAAATACGGCGAAATCGTATGGGATCCCAGGTCTGGAGGTGACAATAGACAGATCTAGATGCACAACTTTTGAGCACATGTACGAGTAATGTAATCACATCTAGTATTTACGTCACGCGTTTGCCAAGATCTGCAGTCTTGGTGGGAGCAAAATAACGTACGCATTTGGTACATGGAGAGAAAAACAAGTCGCGTAAGGCGAAAATACAATATTTAGTCAAGTAGCTGTGGAACTCACAGAATGAAAGTGAACGCAATGTAATTTTTCAGCAAGACCGTATACTCGTAGCATCGTCAGTCCACCGCTCATGGCAAAGGCAGTGAAATTGACAAGAAGAGCGGGGTAGTAGTTGCGCTAAGAAGGATAGCACGCTTTTCTGTACCTCTCTTTGTTTTAACTTTCTGAGCGTGTTTTTAATCCAAACATATCATATCTATATGTTTTTGGAATCAGGAACCGACAAGGAATAAGATGAAAGTGTTTTTAAATTGATTTGGACAATTTAATTTTGATAATAATTTTTATATATTTAATTTTCAGAGCTTGTTTTTAATCCGAATATAACATATTTATATGTTTTTGGAATCAGCAAATGATGGAGAATAAGATAAACGTAAATTTGGATCGTTTTATAAATTTTTATTTTTTTTTACAATTTTCAGATTTTTAATGACCAAAGTCATTAATTAATTTTTAAGCCACCAAGCTGAAATGCAATACCGAACCCCGGGCTTCGTCGAAGATTACTTTACCAAAATTTCAACCAATTTGGTTGAAAAATGAGGGCGTGACAGTGCCGCCTCAACTTTCACGAAAAGCCGGATATGACGTCATCAAAGACATTTATCAAAAAAATGAAAAAAACGTTCGGGGATTTCATACCCAGGAACTCTCATGTCAAATTTCATAAAGATCGGTCCAGTAGTTTAGTCTGAATCGCTCTACACACACACACACACACGCACACACGCACACACGCACACACGCACACACGCACATACACCACGACCCTCGTTTCGATTCCCCCTCGATGTTAAAATATTTAGTCAAAACTTGACTAAATATAAAAAGTGAGTCACGGATGACGCAATATCTACACGTACGCGTACAGGTCTTTGCTACACGTTCGATCATCTAGAACACTGTAATACAAACACAGCAGCGTAAAACCCCACCTGTTAACTACGGCCAGCATCTCTCAGGACGTGAGGAGCCCCTGTTCCTTGAGCTTAGTCACCAGGTCCTGCACGTTGTCCAGCTTCTGACCGGCCTCCCGGGTAGGGGGGTCCTCCACGCTCACCACCTTCTGTCGCGGGTCAATGTCCACCCCGTAGTCTACCGGCTTCTTCTTCTCCATCGGCTTCTTCTTGGCTTTCTGGGGACAAAGGGGAATAATTGATAAATGCATCAGGAAGGCGCCGCACGTTAATTTTTTTGTTCACGGACGGCCGGCCATACAGATGGACACATAATATGTTATAACATATTATGAATCCTAAGACTCACCAATTACTCAGGTGAGTCAAAAATCCAAAGACAACAAACGCTGCGGTTGGGTGAGAGATAAATAAGGCCAAATAAGGAACAACAAACAAACCATGATGTTCGGCAGGGTGGCATAACGTGGTTCATTCAGACGCAGGTCGGTCGTGACCACCGCAGGAAGTTTGACCTTGACCGTCTCAAGGCCACCGTCCACCTCCTTCACCACCTTAATATCTCCGTTAGTCTTCTCGATCGATGATGCACAGGTCGCCTGAAAGTCAATTAAACAATGAATAATTATTATTCTTGCAGCAAGCAAAGAGGCAAAAGCGAAAAATAATAAACCACTGCTCTTATAAATCCATACCCTTCAAATAAACTTGCACACGTGTTTCAATGTGAATGCTAAAGTAGCAGGAAGAGATTCAACTCAAAAATACTATGTTGTTTGTCGTTAGATGATGAAAAAGGGTTCAGGCTAGGCTGAACATTTTCCAACAGCAGAGCCCCCACTGAAGGACGAAAAACTCAAAAGTACCTAGATCCAGTCACTGAGTCAAGCAACAAGATAAGTGTCAAACAAGCAACTTCCAGAAGTTAGCTTCAGCCAGTCCTTTACTTCACATGATACATTTTATTACTGACTTTTCATGTCTTACAAAAAAAGAGTCATTTTTGCCTCAAATTCTGTGAACATTTTGGACCGTTTCCCACCCCGAAAGCCAGCAAGAGAAGTAACCACGCAGGAGAGTGAAAGATGGCAAGACCTATTAGTAGTACATGTATTGCACAAATGACACTAGTAGTGGTGACAAAAATGTGTTTCTACTATCTAACTGAGGCTGTCAGGCTGACTTGTCAACAGAGTCCATCAAGTAATAAACAACTAACAAACCATGATATTATTATTACTATTATTATTATTATTATTAAGTAAAGTGATGGAAGGCAGAACAGTAACGTAGCAACAACCCCCTCCACCTGACTACAGTGGAACTCCCTTATAAGACACCCCCCCCCCCCCCCCCCAATTAAAGACTCGTTCCCTTTTAAATTCTTGTTTTCTCAGATGTCTGTACGCAACCTCTGTAAATTTACCCCCATTTTCAAGACTCCCTCCCTTTTAAATTCTTGTTTTCTCAGATGTCTGTACGCAACCTCTGTAAATTTACCCCCATTTTCAAGACTCCCTCCCTTTTAAATTCTTGTTTTCTCAGATGTCTGTACGCAACCTCTGTAAATTTACCCCCATTTTCAAGACTCCCTCCCTTTTAAACCCTGATGTTCCAGGGATGAGATTCTTCCGCCAATTGGCGGAATTCCGCCCAAAAATTCGTTTCCAGGACCATTTTTCTGAATCGTCTAAATCCGTTGAGAAAAAATAGGGGGGGGGGGGGGGGTGGGTGGGTAGAGTAGTTGTTGTGGTTCCATTGGATTCGATCTGTAAAGTCCTACCTACAACCCTAAAGTCGATTTTCCAGATCAAATCTCCGATAAAATAATGACAACATAACCTCCGTATCGAAGGAAGTGGACCTTCGACCCGAATATGAACTTTCCATTTGGGACTAAGTTTCCCTTTCACCGAGTGTCTTCATTCCGAAAATTCATAAACGGGCTGATTCAGCTGTCGGCTTTAGCCTGCTTAACAAAGATGGCGTCGGTGAGAACATTGACGGAAAGCGAACATGTTTTGGCGTCGGAGATCGACCAGGGTGTGAAGAATAAGTGGGTTCCGAAATGGCAGGAAGAAATCGTCACGTCTGAACTACGCGGGAGAAAACTGTCGCTCCGACTTGGAGATTCTATTAAAAAGTTGACTGTTCCGGGAAAGGCTAGATGCACGTGGTGTAATTTTGATCTCAGCTACAAATCCAAAGGGAAGACCACGCTGAAAGGCCATTTGACAACTAAAGATCATCTAACCCATGCTTTTACCAGGTCAACACCTTACGAGCACCATTGGTCATTGTGCAAGTAAATTGTGCCGTTTCTAAAATTTGTGAAAATTCCTGAGCTAAAGTTACTTAAATTTTGCACATATGACTGACAAAATGTTGTATGCTTCTACTGCTCGGACTCATTTCCAAGTCTTTTTTTATGGTCAAAGTGTCAAAAAATCTTCAGCTTCACTGACCCCCACAAGGGGCGTTGTCCCTGGACCCCACTAGGGGCCCCCAGACCCCCGCCAAATAATTTCCTCCCAAAACACTTTTTGGGAATCTCATCTCTGTGTTCTCAGATTTGTGGAGGTCTTAAGAGGGGGGGGGGGGGGGATCCCAATGTACTGTCTCACCTGGGGCCAGTCCAACAAGGCGGCTGTCATCTGCCCGGTCTGATTGCAGTCACCATCAATTGCCTGCAGTCACAATCATGTACAGTCACAATCATGTTACAGTCACAATCTTGTACACATAAATATCATCAGAACCAAGATGTATGCAACAACACCAATTCCTGACAAGCAACTCTACAGTACACAGTATACAAGAATCATACAACACTTTGTCAAGCATACACACACACATTCATACAACACTTTGTCAAGCATACACACACACACATTCATACAGCACTTTGTCAAGTATACACACACACATTCATACAACACTTTGTCAAGCATACACACACACATTCATACAACACTTTGTCAAGCATACACACACACATTCATACAACACTTTGTCAAGCATACACACACACATTCATACAACACTTTGTCAAGCATACACACACACATTCATACAACACTTTGTCAAGCATACACACACACATTCATACAACACTTTGTCAAGCATACACACACACATTCATACAACACTTTTTCAAGCATACACACACACATTCATACAACACTTTGTCAAGCATACACACACACATTCATACAGCACTTGCACTTTGAAACACAAATACACCGACATTCATACACCATTTCCACACAGACTTTCATATGGCACTGTGACAAGTCAAAATTCTCCTCATTGGGCAACTTTCTAGTTTCAAGGTTTAAATAGTCTGTCAGTGCTACCGTAGACACCCCCCGCGGGTTAGGGGGAAGAATTTACCCGATGCTCCCCAGCATGTCGTAAGAGGCGACTAACGGATTCTGTTTCTCTTTTTACCCTTGTTAAGTGTTTCTTGTATAGAATATAGTCAATTTTTGTAAAGATTTTAGTCAAGCAGTATGTAAGAAATGTTAAGTCCTTTGTACTGGAAACTTGCATTCTCCCAGTAAGGTAATACATTGTACTACGTTGCAAGCCCCTGGAGCAAATTTTTGATTAGTGCTTTTGTGAACAAGAAACAATTGACAAGTGGCTCTATCCCATCTCCCCCCTTTCCCCGTCGCGATATAACCTTCGTGGTTGAAAACGACGTTAAACACCAAATAAAGAAAAAGAAAGCTACCGTAGACACAAAAATTCAAACCATAACACAATGTTAATGTACCTGTTTGCCCAGCAAAATGAGGTCCACTTTGTTGTCCTGGGCAATCTTGGACAGAAGCTTGGCCACATGCAGAGGCGACATCTTTTCGTACGTGGCTAGGTCAATCTCCACGTGGATCGATTTATCTGCTCCCATCGCCATGGCGGTACGTAGGGTTTCCTGGAACAGTCAATTCTTGTCATTTAAACTTTAACTTAGCCTTTCTGCTAAGCTGAGCGGTACAGAGGAACAGTCAATTCTTGTCATTTAAACTTTAACTTAGCCTTTCTGCTAAGCTGAGCGGTACAGAGGAACAGTCAATTCTTGTCATTTAAACTTAAACTTAGCCTTTCTGCTAAGCTGAGCGGTACAGAGGAACAGTCAATTCTTGTCATTTAAACTTTAATTTAGCCTTTCTGCTAAGCTGAGCGGTACAGAGGAACAGTCAATTCTTGTCATTTAAACTTTAATTTAGCCTTTCTGCTAAGCTGAGCGGTACAGAGGAACAGTCAATTCTTGTCATTTAAACTTTAACTTAGCCTTTCTGCTAAGCTGAGCGGTACAGAGGAACAGTCAATTCTTGTCATTTAAACTTTAACTTAGCCTTTCTGCTAAGCTGAGCGGTACAGAGGAACAGTCAATTCTTGTCATTTAAACTTAAACTTAGCCTTTCTGCTAAGCTGAGCGGTACAGAGGAACAGTCAATTCTTGTCATTTAAACTTTAATTTAGCCTTTCTGCTAAGCTGAGCGGTACAGAGGAACAGTCAATTCTTGTCATTTAAACTTTAACTTAGCCTTTCTGCTAAGCTGAGCGGTACAGAGGAACAGTCAATTCTTGTCATTTAAACTTTAACTTAGCCTTTCTGCTAAGCTGAGCGGTACAGAGGAACAGTCAATTCTTGTCATTTAAACTTAAACTTAGCCTTTCTGCTAAGCTGAGCGGTACAGAGGAACAGTCAATTCTTGTCATTTAAACTTTAATTTAGCCTTTCTGCTAAGCTGAGCGGTACAGAGGAACAGTCAATTCTTGTCATTTAAACTTTAATTTAGCCTTTCTGCTAAGCTGAGCGGTACAGAGGAACAGTCAATTCTTGTCATTTAAACTTTAATTTAGCCTTTCTGCTAAGCTGAGCGGTACAGAGGAACAGTCAATTCTTGTCATTTAAACTTTAACTTAGCCTTTCTGCTAAGCTGAGCGGTACAGAGGAACAGTCAATTCTTGTCATTTAAACTTTAACTTAGCCTTTCTGCTAAGCTGAGCGGTACAGAGGAACAGTCAATTCTTGTCATTTAAACTTTAATTTAGCCTTTCTGCTAAGCTGAGCGGTACAGAGGAACAGTCAATTCTTGTCATTTAAACTTTAATTTAGCCTTTCTGCTAAGCTGAGCGGTACAGAGGAACAGTCAATTCTTGTCATTTAAACTTTAATTTAGCCTTTCTGCTAAGCTGAGCGGTACAGAGGAACAGTCAATTCTTGTCATTTAAACTTTAATTTAGCCTTTCTGCTAAGCTGAGCGGTACAGAGGAACAGTCAATTCTTGTCATTTAAACTTTAACTTAGCCTTTCTGCTAAGCTGAGCGGTACACTGGAACCACCTTTTCAGACCTCCACATTTCTGAGAAAACAAGATCTTAAAGAGGAAGGAGTCTTAGAAGGGGTATACATTCACAAATGAACAGGAAGTCTTAGAAGGGGTATAAATTCACAGAGGTTATGAACAGGAAGTCTTAGAAGGGGTATACATTCACAAATGAACAGGAAGTCTTAGAAAAGAGTGTCTGAAAAAGGAAGGGTTAGAGGGCTGTCACACATGCGACTGAGTCGCGCGATTTACCCTGTCACACAGCCGACTCAGTCGTAGAAAACAGCTACGACAAGTCTGCGACTCAGTCTCATGCGATTCCCTCGTAGCTTTGAGGTTTAGAACATGTTCTATTCCTGCGATCCAGTCGTCGGTCTTCTTCTTCTTCTTGCGTTCGCCGTCACACCATCAGTTTAGTCTGCGAGACGAATGACGTCGTGGCTTCCAGGTCTTGTCTGCTCCCATAGAGTTTGGTGCGAAGAGGGACTGATGCTGGCCACACTTTGAAGTGGTTGTTGTGCTACCAGTCGCATTCCTCCTCCGTCCCCTGGCGCAGCAAGACGGACGGGAGGGACCTCCAGTAGCTGAGGTTGGACTCCTTTGAGGATTGGAGCCCGGCGCTGCCTCACCCTGGAGGGACCTCAGTGGGCGAGCGCCATGAGTGTCGCTTCTATCTGATGGTGTCATGGTTGGCGTTGATGCGTGGTACCATGGTTTATTAGAGTGCGCCGTGCAGCCCAGTACCTCCGTCTTCAGCACTCGAGGTTTATGTTGGGGTTGCCTCACCCTTAGCTCATGGCCCTTACGTCCTACCCTGAGAGCACAGGGGGGAGGATTTGCCGGGATCCAACCCGGAGCTAGGGTTTTAATGAGCCCATAATCGCATTAGATGAGTCCCGTCGAGGGGCGATGGAGCATTTCGAAGAGAGTAGCAGTGCCGCCTGCTACCCCACTCCACCCTGGTAGGAAACACCGCCAGTTTGGTCCGCGGCCGCAAGCGGCTGGTCTTCATATCTGAAGTCCGTTCCCCTATCCGCTACCCGGGGACGCGCTGGGTTGGGGGTGGTCGCCCCACTGAAAATCCCACACTGAGTTAAAGAAGTTCAGCCTGTCCCAGCAGTCGTCGGTCAATCGCAGGGGCAGAGCCAACAGAGCCAATCAGAACGCGTTGCTGCGGCCTTGACGCCGTGACGTAAAATAATGGCAGACAGCAAGTGGCGTACAGCGTCTTTTCGTCGATTCAAAACTTTTTGGAAGAACAGTTTTTTACTCAGATATAAAGGAGACGTTTTAGGCGTGTACAGCGGTCGGAAAACATTTGCAGCTGTCTGGGAACTTTATTTCTTGCAAAGGAGTAATGCTGAAAGGAATTTTTCAGAAAGGTAGAGCGACGTTCGAACATTTAGCGTCTGCTCTCGCAAAGCGCGTTTGCCGTGTTCACTATGACACGTCACTTCCGCCCCGCTCGCGTGGAGTTATCATTCGCCAGTCGTTCGTCTATCGTTCATCGTGTGACGGGTCAATGGCCAAAGACTGAATCGCAAGACGGAATCGCAACGACTGAGTCGCCTGTATGACCGAGGCTTAAAGGGCAGGTGGGCCACTGCAAAATTGATCAAATTGTTCAAAAGACAGTTTTTGATATTTTTGCAGATTATGGTTCCATAACATACCTATAATCCATGTGTGTCGGTGTCCTAAAATGGGGTTCCACTGTATAACACAGCACGGCCTACAAACACACACACACCCTTACATTCACATATATATCTACACACACATCTATACATGTAGTTGTATCACACACACACACACACACACACACACACACACACACACACATATATATATATATATATTCACAAACACACACCTGACACTGTGGAGGCCCACAGGACACGGCGATGACTTCTGACGCCAGTTTCTTCTCCTTGAGCCTGACGGCCTCCTCGATGGCGATCTCGTCAAAAGGATTCATGCTGTGCTTCACTCCATCCGTCACCACGCCCATTTTGTCCGGCCTCACTCGGATCTGGAAAAGAGGAACCCTCTGTTTAATTATGGGTGTTTTTAATCAAGCCTGAAGTTGACCTTATGAAGTCTTCTTACCAGTAAATTCAGTGCCATTAAGCTTTGTGAATTAAGACTTTGTGAGGTTGATGATATGCCCGATTAATATTAGACTTCACAAAAGTACACAAGGGGCCTGGTAGTGGTACCTGAGTGGGTACAGCAGTAGACTCGTGGTCATGAGTTCGCAGACATGGGATCAACTTCATGTGCAAACTCAAAGAAAGTATCAATGTCCCACCCCTCTCACCACTGTGGCACGTAAAACTACAAGAGGTTGGTAATTCTGCCAGGGAAGTGCAACTGCCCATTGCAACATGCATACACGTAGGTAGCGGTACTCTTAATGTTTGCTGCTTATTTTACACTGGGAGGTTGTGACCTTCATTTCTCAGCAATAGGATAATCAGAAAAACAAAATGATAGGTGTGGGTAAGGTAACATAGCCCCAAAAAATAGGGTAGGAAGGTAGGCAATCACTTTTTTTTTTAACTTTTTTTTCTAATGTGTACAAATTAAACCTACTTGACAGGGAAATAAGTGTGCGACTCGAGCGCTTTTGCTTTCATTGCGTTTTCTGCACTCGTTTTCTTTTCTTTTTTTTCTTTTTTTTGACAAATGTAATAAAAAGTTATAGGGTCGGCCCCTAAAAATAGGGTAGGTCGGGTTACCGTAACCACACCTATTTTTTTTTTAGGCCTAAAGTGATGAAACTGAAAGTGAACGGGTATTCTTCGTGCATTTTCGTAGCGATCACAGATATTTATCTGATTACATTTACAATCATGGCAATTTAATAAATGTGACATCCAAGCATTTCGTGATTTTTTCACTTCTGGGGACATTTTGATAGATCTGAGAGCTTCACCGACTGAAAGTAGAGCATGTGAACTGCCTCATTGACTGTTCTAAAGAAAACCATGGTGCTATGTTTGGTTTCAACGCATGCATGAATGGAAACTACAGACTGTCCTGCTAAAAAAAAAATGGAATACTGGTACAAAATACTAATACAACACAAGAATTTCATAAAACCGCAATGTATCGGAATTTTTACCCATTAACAGCTCAACTAACCATACGTCCCACGTAACAAGATATCTGTGGGGCAGTCTAAGTGCTAATTACATAACCTGTTACAAAACGCCGACAGCATGAACTGGGTTCAGCAAAGAAAAACGCTGCATGAGCTTTATTTATCCTTGAGAGATTAGCAAATAAGAAAACAATTACGCTAAATAAAGTTCAAGAAGTGAAGAACATATTTCTGCGAGTGTGACGCCGGCTGATGGTTGTCAATCAAACAACAGAAAACTTGGCCAGTGGGTGAGGTTGTGCCTACGAACAGAAAAACAGAAATCACCTTAACAGCATAGTCAATGACCCTTTTGCATCCCACAAGTACACGTAGTCCAGACATTTTGGGTAGAACGTTTGACTTCTATTATGTGTCTCGCAGTCTAGTTGAGGTCACCGAACTTTGCACCTCACATCCGAAACTACGGACTGGCAACGTGTTTTGTAAAATAAACATTAGGCAAGAAGCATTTGGAAAGATGTATTGGACTTTTAGTTTTGATTCAATAATGTAACCATGCATTTCTGATCTATATTCTATCCGAAACAACTGTTTTAAACAACAACTGCGAAACTAATTTTAGACGAGTTGGAGGGGATTATACTCTTGTGGATAAGCTAAACTACAAATAACCAGAGTTATTCCCCGTGTATCAAAAAGCCAGCTGGAACGTCGTCTCGCATTCTCTCTCTCTCATTCTCTCTATGGCGCACTCCCTCTCTCTCAGTCGTTCTCTCGGTCTCTCTTATCTTATCTTATCTTAATATCTTTCCACTCCCCTCTCCTTCCCTCTCTCTCTCTCTCTCTCTCCCATTCTCTTATTAGGCTCCCCGCTCCCACTGGCTCTCTTCGGCTCTCACCCCCTCTCTTCCCCGCTCTCATCACTATCTCTCTCTCTCTCTGTCTCTCTCTCTCTCTCTCCCTCTCTTTTTCTCTCTCTCTGTCTCTCTAGCTCGCTCTCTCGCTCTTTTTCTCTGTCTCTCTCTCCCTCTCTTTTTCTCTCTCTTCAGGTAGGCTATTTCTCTAGCTCGCCGTCTCTCACTCTTTTTCTCTCTATATTCTCCCCGTCAGTCTGTCTCTGCCAGTCCCCACTTCTTTCCACCACTGCCCCCCCCTCTCTCTCTCTCTCTCTCTCTCTCTCTCTCTCTCTCTCTCTCACTTTCCCTTTCTCTCCTCCTCAGTCTCTCTCTCTCAGTCAGTCTCTCTCTCTCTTTCACTCTACTCAGTGTGTCTCGATCCTCTCTCCCGTCTATCTCTCTCAGCCTATCTCTATCTCTCTATCTCCCTCCCTCTCCCTCTTTCTCTCTCTCTCAGTCTCGCTCTCTCCGCCTCTCTCTCTCTCTCTCTCTCTCTCTCTCCCTCCCTCTCTCTCCGCCCCGGTCTCTTTCTCCGCCGCCTCCCCACTTCTTTCCACCCTCCTCTCCGCCTCTCTTTCTCTCTCAGTCTCTCTCTCCCTCTCTCTCCACACCCTCTCTCTCTCTCTCTCTCTCTCTCTCTCTCTCTCTCTCTCTCTGTCTCTGACCATTAACGAGTTTAACCAGCTGAGTGCATCAAAGTCATGTACCGGACAATAAACTGAGAAAGAAAGACAAAATAAATCCAATGTTCTGCTTGTTGTCCTCTGATTGAATTCTGATCATGTAGAGCGATGAAATAAAGAGGCACACTGACCTTTTACTGACTACCCCTGAAAAATCGAAGAAAACAATAAACCTCTGAAATAGGCGCTTGAAAGATATTCTAGTCCTGGAGAGAGAGAGGGAATGGGGGGGGGGGGGGGAGGGGG
>NC_090252.1:61639694-61644694 GCF_037325665.1 Littorina saxatilis
GCCGTCTGGTGAGATCTTGGGCCGCTCTCAGGTTGTCGTGCTCCATGTCGCTTCGTGCCTCACGGTCTTTCATGAGACGCATCGCATCGCCCCAACGTTGGAACTTGGCAATGATAGGGCGGGGGTTGGGATTCTTGGGGTTGGGTTTGCCGAGGCGATGCGCTCGCTCGATGACGTCAGGCTCCCACTGCTTCTGAGGAATGTAGGTGTCAAGAACGTTTTTCACTGCAACAACACAGTCAGCATCGGTGTCGCCAACTTCTTCTGGTATTCCGAAAAACTTGACGTTGTTGCGACGGGAAAACCCCTCCAGCCTGTCAACCTCTGCCTCGAGGCTAGTCACCACACGATACAGATCGTCTTGTTGTGAGGAGAGGTTGGAGATCGACTGTTCGTTCTTCTTGAGGGACTTTTTCATTGTCTCTTGCTCATCCCCAAATTTCTTCATCAATGTCTCTTGTTTTCTAAGCATGTCTTCTTGTCGTTTGAGAAAGTCCGCCTGTGTTTGCATGGTTGCCAGAACGACATCCAGCTTCTGCTGCAACGACTGCTCTAAGTGTTTGATGCTATCTGCCACTGCAGTTGACTCCGCACCACCACCACTACTTTCGCTACTGCCACTGACAGCAGGCCCAGGGTTTTCCTCTACGTCATTGCTCAATCTCAAGCGTCGTATCGCGAAGGCAATCACTGCCAGGCACAAAGATGGCGCGTGCTGCACGTGCGGAAAGGTCACCGCCATAGGTGACAGGTGTACAAGGTCATCACTTGGCACTGACAAATGGCCAGTCACTGTTGACGAATTATAAGTCACAGTTCCCAGGGGTGGGAATGGCGCACTAAAAGCACTTTCCGCAACATCTTTGAAGCAGCACACGATGTTCGCAAGAAAAACAAGGCATCCCCAAGTAATGCACACGTCGCTGACACTGATTTCAGAACTGTCACCATACACGGGCTGAGCACAAAGCCGGTTCAAGAAATGTTTTGCCACACAAGCCAGATGAAAACGACCAATACTGGCCCTCCAAAGTCCTACCTCGATCATTTTCAGTAGATTTCTGCACACAATCACTTTAGACTTTCACTTGTATAGTTCTGGAGACTCAAACTTTGATATAGCCACTTTGAACTTGAAAAATATCCATCTTGTCTGCACTGTGAAAAATTTTCCCTCCTGCGCCATTCGTGGTCGACCTTGACCCCCCGAGAGAGAGAGAGAGAGAGAGAGAGAGAGAGAGACAGTGACAGAGAGAGAGAGAAATACTGTAACTGATCTCGTGAGAACGGTAACAAAACGAGACATGTCACCTCTATGAATGCATTCCAATAGATGACCGCTCCTGAGGCCATAAATAATACTCCGTCACGGCGGAGGGCTGACCGTGCACCCAAAAGCGGACTCTACCAAATGGGTATTTTTTGAAAGCTTGGGACCTGCCAAACATAAAAATCGATGTTAACAAGAAATATTCAAGGGCGCACTTTCTCTTCTCAGTCAAAATTCAACTATACCCTGAAGAGTGATGCACGAGCATTTCAGACGCTTGCCTCTGAAAAAAGAAGTTCTCAGCCAAATTACGAACTCAAACTGGTACGTTTTACATCTAAATGTGTTAGTTGGTATCTTTTGATTATCACAAAACAATTTGCGACTGCTTTGGCCGAGGATGCTGGTGACAGTATCATTATTATGAACCCTACCCTAAATCCAGGAAAGACGTCGTCCAAAATGTAGGTAAGTTTTGATTAAAAATAAATTCACACAAGACTAGTATTGTTGTTTGGCTTCAATGGATATATTTGCGTCAAGTATGATGTCTTTACATAATATCTGTATAATATGAATGGATTTGAACCATATACTATGTCATTATGACCTTCCAATCTTCCTAACCCCCAGCCCAGTAAAGCGTGCGAGACGTTTCCTGAACAAATGTCGCTTTGTGGTGCGAGTTCAGTGTGACATGATTAGTTTCCAGAACCCCATTTCTGACTTTCGAAGTTTATCTACATACATTTAGCAATGCACGAGCAAAATATGACAACTTAATGGTGCCTTTTGGTTTAATGCTATGGTAAAATTGCTAGTGATAGTGTTTACAGCTTGAAACAAAACATAACAGATGGGAATAGTCTTCCTCAATCTGGCTCAGAGCATAATGTATTTCTATTTTCAGAGGTAGCATTATTTCTAATAAGAGCTAGAGCCAATATAATGATGCTGAATATTTGAAAAATGAACTTTGTGACTCATCTGAGTAGCAAGAGAGCCTTCGTGATCGTCAGCGTAAGGCTGGCTGTCTTCAAGGCAATTCCTAGATGAACAACTTAACACTGCGTTCGATTATTCGCCCGTTTCTTAAGCTAGAGCTTTGAGACTTTACACGCGTCTAGGGCTACATGTACGCTTTACAATACGTAAAATATAGTTGACTCTCGCGTTATTTAAAGGTCACAACAAGGTCATTACCAGGCAAAAACGAGGGAAAACCGACGGAAAGTACCATTTCCTGCAACTGTTTGCAAGAAAAAGATTTCAAATTCAATTGTTTCCTGGGATTAACGCATCTCTAGACATGGCAATCATCCGATTATCAGACATCAATTGTGGAGGTCACGACAAGGTCATTACCGGGTAAAAACGAGGGAAACCCGAGGGAAAATACCATTTTCTGCAACTTGTGTGTAAGTAAAAGCTTTCAAACTCCATCTTCTTCTGGTATTGGCGCATCTCTAGGCATGACAATCATCTGATTAACAGTCCTCAATTTTCAAGGTCACAACCAGGTCATTACCAGATAGAACCGAGAGAAAACCGAGGGAAAATACAATTTTCTATAACTTTTTTGTAAGTAAGAGCTTATAAACTCCATCTTCTTCTGGAATTAGCGCTGATTTCAATGACCCTGAAGTCCGAGGAAAGTTTTCTTGACCCATGCCTACTTTGAAGGTCATGACAAGGTCAAATTTACACGTTTTCTATTTGGGAATATCTTTTACGGTCAAATAAAATACTTTCTGGACGTCAGCTATTTTCGAAGCTAAAGCTTAATTACAACTTTACACACGTCTCGGGATTTATGAGACATAACGCAAATATTGTTGACTCTCGTAATATTTAAAGGTCACACAACAAGGTCATCACCAGGTAAAACCGAAGAAAAACCGAGGGAAAGTACCATTTTCTGCAACTGTTTGTAAGAATGAACTTTCAAATTCAATTGTTTCCTGGGATTAGCGCATCTCTAGACATGACAATCATCTGATTAACAGTCATGAATTGTGGAGGTCACGACAAGGTCATTACCGGGGAAAACCGAGGGAAAATACCATTTTCTGCAACTTGTGTGTAAGTAAATGCTTTCAAACTCCATCTTCTTCTGGTATTGGCGCATCTCTAGACATGACAATCATCTGATTAACAGTACTCAATTTTCAAGGTCACAACAAGGTCATTACCAGATAGAACCGAGAGAAAACCGAGGGAAAATACCATTTTCTGCAACTTTTTTGTAAGTAAGAGCTTATAAACTCCATCTTCTTCTGGGATTAGCGCTGATTTCAATGACCCTGATGTCTTTGGAAAGTTTTCTTGACCCATGCAATGTTTGAAGGTCATGACAAGGATGGGATTTTACACACGTCTAGGGCATTATAAGACATGAAACAAATATTGTTGACTCTCGTAATATTTAAAGGTCACACAACAAGGTCATTACTGGGTAAAACGACGGAAAATATATCAACTTTATGACTCGTCTGAGTGCCAGGACAGCCGGTGTGATCCTCAGAGTCAGGCTTGCAGACCGCAAGGATATCGGTAGATGAACACCTTAACATTGACTTTTTCTTCTCTCTCCCCTTCTCTTCTACCCCTATTACATCCAGCCCCGCCCACCCCCCTAGAGCCCCTGTGGGCGAAGGAAGATGTCATGAATCTGCCTCAACAGCTTTAGCTTAGAAAATAGCCGAACACAAATAGAAAACGTGTAAACTTGACCTTGTCATGACCTTCAAACTAGGCATGGGCCAAGAAAACTTTCCTCGGACTTCAGGGTCATAGAAATCAGCGCTAATCCCAGAAGAAGATGGAGTTTATAAGCTCTTACTTACAAAAAAGTTATAGAAAATGGTATTTTTTCTCGGTTTTCTCTCGGTTCTATCTGGTAATGACCTGGTTGTGACCTTGAAAATTGAGGACTGTTAATCAGATGATTGTCATGCCTAGAGATGCGCCAATACCAGAAGAAGATGGAGTTTGAAAGCTTTTACTTTCACACAAGTTGCAGAAAATGGTATTTTCCCTCGGGTTTCCCTCGTTTTTACCCGGTAATGACCTTGTCGTGACCTCCACAATTGATGTCTGATAATCGGATGATTGTCATGTCTAGAGATGCGTTAATCCCCCAAAAATAATTGAATTTGAAAGCTTTTTCTAACAAACAGTTGCAGAAAATGGTACTTTCCGTCGGTTTTCCCTCGTTTTTGCCCGGTAATGACCTTGTTGTGACCTTTAAATAACGCGAGAGTCAACTATATTGTATGTATTGTAAAGCGTTCATGTAGCCCTAGACGCGTGTAAAGTTTCAAAGCTCTAGCTTAAGAAACGGGCGAATAATCGAACGCAGTGTTAAGTTGTTCATCTAGGAATTGCCTTGAAGACAGCCAGCCTTACGCTGACGATCACGAAGGCTCTTCTGCTACTCAGATGAGTCACAAAGTTCATTTTTCAAATATTCAGCATCATTATATTGGCTCTAGCTCTTATCAGAAATAATGCTACCTCTGAAAATAGAAATACATTATGCTCTGAACCAGATTGAGGAAGACTACTCCCCTCTGTTATGTTTTGTTTCAAGCTGTAAACACTATCACTAGGATGTTTTACCATAGCATTAAACCAAAAGGCACCATTAAGTTGTCATATTTTGCTCGTGCATTGCTAAATGTATGTAGATAAACTTCGAAAGTCAGAAATGGGGTTCTGGAAACTAATC
>NC_090252.1:61654694-61732194 GCF_037325665.1 Littorina saxatilis
TCTGTGTACAAGGGATAAGACCATCCAGCCACTTGGTCACATACCAACAAACAAACAACCTCGGTACGGTGCCCTCTGTGTACATGGGATAAGACCATCCCGCCACTTGGTCACATACCAACAAATAAACAACCTCGGTACTGTGCTCTCTGTGTACATGGGATAAGACCATCCCGCCACTTGGTCACATACCAACAATCAACAACCTCGGTACTGTGCTCTCTGTGTACATGGGATAAGACCATCCCGCCACTTGGTCACATACCAACAAACAAACAACCTCGGTACGGTGCCCTCTGTGTACAAGGGATAAGACCATCCCGCCACTTGGTCACATACCAACAAATAAACAACCTCGGTACTGTGCCCTCTGTGTACATGGGATAAGACCATCCCGCCACTTGGTCACATACCAACAAATAAATAACCTCGGTACGGTGCTCTCTGTGTACATGGGATAAGACCATCCCGCCACTTGGTCACATACCAACAAATAAATAACCTCGGTACGGCGCTCTCTGTGTACATGGGATAAGACCATCCCGCCACTTGGTCACATACCAACAAACAACCTCGGTACGGTGCTCTCTGTGTACATGGGATAAGACCATCCCGCCACTTGGTCACATACCAACAAACAACCTCGGTACGGTGCTCTCTGTGTACATGGGATAAGACCATCCCGCCACTTGGTCACATACCAACAAATAAATAACCTCGGTACGGTGCTCTCTGTGTACATGGGATAAGACCATCCCGCCACTTGGTCACATACCAACAAATAAATAACCTCGGTACGGCGCTCTCTGTGTACATGGGATAAGACCATCCCGCCACTTGGTCACATACCAACAAACAACCTCGGTACGGTGCTCTCTGTGTACATGGGATAAGACCATCCCGCCACTTGGTCACATACCAACAAACAACCTCGGTACGGTGCTCTCTGTGTACATGGGATAAGACCATCCCGCCACTTGGTCACATACCAACAAATAAATAACCTCGGTACGGCGCTCTCTGTGTACATGGGATAAGACCATCCCGCCACTTGGTCACATACCAACAAATAAACAACCTCGGTACGGTGCTCTCTATGTACATGGGATAAGACCATCCCGCCACTTGGTCACATACCAACAAATAAATAACCTCGGTACGGTGCTCTCTGTGTACATGGGATAAGACCATCCCGCCACTTGGTCACATACCAACAAATAAATAACCTCGGTACGGTGCTCTCTGTGTACATGGGATAAGACCATCCCGCCACTTGGTCACATACCAACAAACAACCTCGGTACGGTGCTCTCTGTGTACATGGGATAAGACCATCCCGCCACTTGGTCACATACCAACAAATAAATAACCTCGGTACGGCGCTCTCTGTGTACATGGGATAAGACCATCCCGCCACTTGGTCACATACCAACAAATAAACAACCTCGGTACGGTGCTCTCTATGTACATGGGATAAGACCATCCCGCCACTTGGTCACATACCAACAAATAAACAACCTCGGTACGGTGCTCTCTGTGTACAAGGGATAAGACCATCCCGCCACTTGGTCACATACCAACAAATAAACAACCTCGGTACTGTGCTCTCTGTGTACATGGGATAAGACCATCCCGCCACTTGGTCACATACCAACAAATAAACAACCTCGGTACGGTGCCCTCTGTGTACATGGGATAAGACCATCCCGCCACTTGGTCACATACCAACAAATAAACAACCTCGGTGCGGTGCTCTCTGTGTACATGGGATAAGACCATCCCGCCACTTGGTCACATACCAACAAATAAACAACCTCGGTACGGTGCCCTCTGTGTACATGGGATAAGACCATCCCGCCACTTGGTCACATACCAACAAATAAACAACCTCGGTACGGTGCCCTCTGTGTACATGGGATAAGACCATCCCGCCACTTGGTCACATACCAACAAATAAACAACCTCGGTACGGTGCCCTCTGTGTACATGGGATAAGACCATCCCGCCACTTGGTCACATACCAACAAATAAACAACCTCGGTACTGTGCTCTCTGTGTACATGGGATAAGACCATCCCGCCACTTGGTCACATACCAACAAATAAACAACCTCGGTACGGTGCTCTCTGTGTACATGGGATAAGACCATCCAGCCACTTGGTCACATCCCAACAATCAACAACCTCGGTACGGTGCTGTGTACATGGGATAAGACCATCCCGCCACTTGGTCACATACCAACAAACAAACAACCTCGGTACGGTGCCCTCTGTGTACATGGGATAAGACCATCCCGCCACTTGGTCACATACCAACAAATAAACAACCTCGGCACTGTGCTCTCTGTGTACATGGGATAAGACCATCCCGCCACTTGGTCACATACCAACAAATAAACAACCTCGGTACGGTGCTCTCTGTGTACATGGGATAAGACCATCCCGCCACTTGGTCACATACCAACAAACAAACAACCTCGGTACGGTGCTCTCTGTGTACATGGGATAAGACCATCCCGCCACTTGGTCACATACCAACAAACAACCTCGGTACTGTGCTCTCTGTGTACATTGGGATAAGACCATCCCGCCACTTGGTCACATACCAACAAATAAACAACCTCGGTACGGTGCTCTCTGTGTACATGGGATAAGACCATCCCGCCACTTGGTCACATACCAACAAATAAACAACCTCGGTACTGTGCTCTCTGTGTACATGGGATAAGACCATCCAGCCACTTGGTCACATACCAACAAATAAACAACCTCGGTACGGTGCTCTCTGTGTACATGGGATAAGACCATCCAGCCACTTGGTCACATACCAACAAACAAACAACCTCGGTACTTTGCTCTCTGTGTACATTGGAAAATGTTGTATGAATCAATTAAAGGAATTAATTCATCAAAAAAGTCAAACTCACAACAGCAAGCAGTCAGGGTGCTTATATTTGGTATGTGTCCTGACGGGCGCAGTGGCGTGGTGGTAAGACGTCGGCGTCGTGAGTTCGAATCCCGGGCGCTGCCGCCTGGTGGGTTAAGAGTGGAGATTTTTCCGATCTCCCAGGTCAACTTATGTGTACACACAAGCACAAGACCAAGTGCGCACGGAAAAGATCCTGTAATCCATGTCGGAGTTCGGTGGGTTATGGAAACACGAAAATACCCAGCATATGCCTACTCAACGAAAGCGGAGTGAAGCTGACTATGCTCTCAGAGTATAGTGTGGGGAACCCAAATGGGCAAATGAGCTCACACGTAACCAGACAATTGTGGAACGCTGAAGAAGAAGGAGGTATGTGTCCAAGAGGAGGTATTGTCGTATTCCATGTAAGAGCCTGGCCTCATCTGAGATGGTGAGCCGAACTAATTTTAAAAAAACAAGAAAGGTAGGTTGTTGGAACGTTTGTTATTGACAAAAACAATACATTCACAGATATTTCGACCCAACGATTTTTTTTATTTTTTTTTATTTTTTTTATTTTTTTAATCCAAATGAGTTGATTCATTCGCTCGGCTTCCTGACGAGTGGACGTAAACTGATAGAACTATCAAGATAAGTTTTGTGTGAATATTTGTTTGTCTGTTCACTTAAAAGACCGTTGGGTCGAAATATCTGTGAATGTATTGTTTTTTATTCCCCCCTCTGCTTCTTTACCTCTGTAAACTTGTAGAGCTAGTTATTTTTCGATAATGACCCAGCAACCAAACAAATAACGAGCCAGCAACAGCCTGAATCCTCGATAGTGCAATGGGTTGAGAAGCTGTTCTGTTTTGGTACTACTTTTGCGACTGAAAAGTTCCGAACGCTCTATACGTACGAAGTATACATCTCTGGAGCAAACAATACAAACATACCGCATTTAAATTAACAACTACAGGCCTGAACACATGAATCTCCATATAAAATCCATGAGTTCGGTTGTTTTCTGAATCTAGATCTGCCGTGCTCAAACCGTTCATCACAAGCAAATTCCCAAGGCAAGTAACTCATACTCTAGCCGACAAGAGTAGTTCCCCTTCTTTTAACGCAGTTTCTTCGACAACACTGACTGCAATCCGACGGTCAGTTTTCAACATTATTTCATTTTATAAACAGATCACACGCAACCAAATGCACACATCTCATCAATTTAAACAACATAAAGCGGTTTCATACACTATTTTCCCCAGAAAACTGAACTTCATACAGTAATTAACGTTGGAACACGGGTGCAAAAGTTCGTCTGCTAGTCCTATTTGACGAAAGAACATTATCCTAAGCGATATTAAAACATAAACAGAACACACAATATCTGCCTTTACCGCCACAGCAGAATAACAGCATATCTGTGTACTTGATTTTAGTCTAAAATAGGGAAACTGACAAGAGGTGTTAACAGAATGGAATGATTTGCACGGAACTATACAACCGCGCATTAATCGATCGCCTGCGCAGGTTGACTGGTTGAGTGATTCGGATTCGATCAAACTTTCGCACAAAAACTCCTGTTTTCTTTGAATAACTGAAGAAAGGAGGAATAAAGAGGTTACACACCTCGTCTCAGTGATTATTAAAAATAATGGTCTCAGTTCGCGGTCATGAAAAAGCTCGCTGAAGCTCGCATTTTTCACTGATGATCCGTCAACTTCGACCATTATTTTTAATAATCACTGAGACTCGGCATGTAACCTCTACGTCAATAACAAACGTTCCAACAACCTACCTTTCTTGTTTTTTGATTCTGAATTTTGGAACGTTGGCAGTCTCTTTGTTTTTGGATTCGAACTAATTTCACAAAAAAAGGAGTCTGCCTTTAAACCTTTTAAGAACTTTTGTTGTGAATACGCTAAACAAACACCCAGCTAATGCATTCGTCCAACACAAATTGAACAAATCAATGAAAATCTAAACGATGAAGGCAGCGTTTGAGTAAAACCGTCTGGGTTAAAACTTGGCATTGTGTAGACTTTCGCTCCACTGTCGCTAATGGTCAGCCTTTGACGTATTGGTATATTGGACTTCATTTTAACAGGGCTTTTGTCACAAGGCATGACTTGTTCTAGCCCTCATCGCACGTTCTCTCTTTTCGTTACATTACCCTTCTATCATCTTCTCATTTTCATGTTACACACTCGACATTCGAAGATTTAAAAATAATTGAGGGAGGTAGTGCGCAGTAGTTTTCCGTCTGAGTTTGTGTCACTGTGTGTGTATGGGGGGGGGGGGGGGCGTGCGTGTGTACGTGTGTGTGTGTGTGTGCGTGTGTTACAACACGAGTTATATCCATCGCGAAAGGACAAGCTAAAGTTGCCGCAGACAACCCCGAAGATTAGTCGTGTCGTTTCCAAGCGACATGAAACCATTTGCGGGAAGAGGAAGTACATATTTCTCCCCTAGTCTACCAGTGTGTGCGTGATTTCTTACAGCGGACAAGTTTTGTGACGTCAGTCTGCCCCCATCTGGTGACGTCACGTTGTACTCAAGCATCTCCTGACTTCACACAACGACTTCCGGCTTACGGATCGACGCTCGAGTCAAAGAAATGTTGTTCGTTGATTTCTTTTGGAATGAAATTGAGGTTTCACTTCCTTCGGGGTAGCGGTAGTAATTAGAGACATGTTTTTACATTTAGACAAGTTTTGACTAAATGTTTTAACATAGAGGGGGAATCGAGACGAGGGTCGTGGTGTATGTGTGTGTGTGTGTGTGTGTGTGTGTGTGTGTGTGTGTGTGTGTGTGTGTGTGCGTGTGTGTGTGTCTGTGTGTGTAGAGCGATTCAGAGTAAACTACTGGAGCGATCTTTATGAAATTTTACATTAGAGTTCCTGGGTATGATATCCCCAGACGGTTTTTTCATTTTTTAGATAAATGTCTTTGATGACGTCATATCCGGCTTTTTGTAAAAGTAGAGGCGGCACTGTCACACCCTCATTTTTCAATCAAATTGATTGACATTTTTTAAAGCAATCTTCGACGAAGGCCGGACTTCGGTATTGCATTTCAGCTTGGTGGCTTAAAAATTTATAAATGACTTTGGTCATTAAAAATCTGAAAATTGTAATTAAAACGATCCAAATTTAGGTTTATCTTATTCTTCATCATTTTCTGATCCCAAAAACATATAAATATGTTATATTTGGATTAAAAACAAGCTCTGAAAATTACAAATATAAAAATTATGATCAACATTAAATTTTCGAAATCGATTTAATTTTTTTTTAATCTTATTCCTTGTCGGTTCCTGATTCCAAAAACATAAAGATATGATATGTTTGGATTAAAAACACGCTCAGAAAGTTAAAACGAAGAGAGGTACAGAAAAGCGTGTTATGCAGCACAGCGAAACCACTACAGCGCTAAACAGGCTCGTCAGTTTCACTGCGTTTTGCACTTGCGGCGGACAACGGTCATTGTGAAAAAATGAAGTGCGTTCAGTTTCATTCTGTGAGTTCCACAGCTTGACTAAATGTAGTAATTTCGCCTTACGCGACTTGTTAATAATACGCTTCGAGTTTTAGGAATTCTGTCTTATTTGCATTTTTTTCCCATTTTGTTGTTGTTCGGGGGGGGGGGGGGGGGGGGGGGGCAATTTGTGCTTGCGTTTACAAGCCTCAAGTGAAGGGGGTTAGGCACAAGCTGGTCACAAGTCTGCGCGTGATTTGA
This sequence comes from Littorina saxatilis, assembly GCF_037325665.1. Classification (NCBI taxonomy): domain Eukaryota; kingdom Metazoa; phylum Mollusca; class Gastropoda; order Littorinimorpha; family Littorinidae; genus Littorina; species Littorina saxatilis. Next base: position 61,661,343 of record NC_090252.1, read on the forward strand.
GCTGGGTGATCGGAAAACTCTCGACCAAGCGCAGCCAGGATTCGAACCCCAAACATTCAAGGTTGAAGACCGACTTTCTAATCAATCGGCCATTACGCCCGCCTGGCTGGATGGCCTTATTCGGCCGCCTGAAAGCCTGGTCAGATCTGAAACGGTCAGCTCGGTATGATTTTCAACACCGGAAGAACGGTACTTTCGAACGAATACGGCATTTCTTCAAAGCTTTTATAGTCAGCCCCATAGCAGACCCCGCCCTATCGGTTCCAACTCAGTCATCCCCACCCCGCCTCTCTCTCTCATGCTCTCTCTCTCTCTCTCTCTCTCTCTCTCTCTCTCTCTCTCTCTCTCTCTCTCTCTCTCTATGCGTCCCAAGGACAGATTGTAAGAAAAGGCGTAGCCTTAAATCTTAATCCTAGTTAAATAAAGTTCAATTCAATTCAATTCAATTCTTTTCTCTCAGTCTCTCTATCTCTCTCTCTCTCTCCCCTCTCCCCCCCCCCCCCCCTTTCCCCGTCGCGATATAACCTTGAACGGTTGAAAACGACGTTAAACACCAAATAAAGAAAGAAAGAAAGAATCCTAGTTAAATAAAGTTCAATTCAATTCAATTCAATTCTCTCTCTCTCTCTTTCTCTCTCTCTCTCATGCTCTCTCTCCTCTCTCTCCCTCTCTCTCTCTCTCTCTCTCTCTCCATGCTCTCTCTCCATGCTCTCTCTCTCTCTTTCTCTCTCTTTTGCTCTCTCTCTCTCTCTCTCTCTCTCTCTCTCTCTCTCTCTCTCTCTCTCTCTGTTTCTGTCTCTTTCACTCTCTTTGTCTCTGTCCCTCCTAAACCCACCCACCCCCAAGTACTTCCCTGTCATCACCTAACAAACGGAAATCGGAATTATGCAGAGTGAAAAACGGAAAACGGTGAACGAACATGACCCCGCCATAAAGGGCTGTCCCTCTACCCCCTGTCCCCGCCCCTAAACACACTCACACACCTTGCCCCGTAGCAGCGAGTGCACTCACGGAGTGCATTAGGGGCGGCAACCCAGCGCAGCCAGAGAGAAAAACCCCACTGTTGACGCGCTACGTTGCTGTATGTACTCCAACATTGTTGCGCCACATTTTGTAGCCACTGAAACTGTGAGCGAAACATGACAACCTTTATAGTGATTAAGCACTATTTATTAGTCAATCAATCAATCAATCAATATGAGGCTTATATCGCGCGTATTCCGTAGGTACAGTTCTAAGCGCAGGGATTTATTTTTATTTTTTATTTTTTTATTTTATACAATTTATATCGCGCACATATTCAAGGCGCAGGGATTTATTTATGCCGTGTGAGATGGAATTTTTTTTACACAATACATCACGCATTCACATCGGCCAGCAGATCGCAGCCATTTTGGCGCATATCCTACTTTTCACGGCCTATTATTCCAAGTCACACGGGTATTTTGGTGGACATTTTTATCTATGCCAATACAATTTTGCCAGGAAAGACCCTTTTGTCAATCGTGGGATCTTTAACGTGCACACCACAATGTAGTGTACACGAAGGGACCTCGGTTTTTCGTCTCATCCGAAAGACTAGCACTTGAACCCACCACCTAGGTTAGGAAAGGAGGGAGAAAATTGCTAACGCCCTGACCCAGGGTCGAACTCGCAACCTCTCGCTTCCGAGCGCAAGTGCGTTACCACTCGGCCACCCAGTAGGAGCTATTCACACCAAGAGAAAGCCAAAAGATATCTTCGTTATCAGATCCGGCATTGCTCAAACTCAGTGTATTATATCACGTTACTTTTTTTTTTAAATCCGATGCCGGAACTGCCTGTTCATTCAGTCATGGTCAGAGAAGTTGTGAAAGATGGCCACGGTGATGATAATGACGATGAAGATGGCTGGTTCATGAGATGTGAGTGAGATTGAAATCTTTGTTGGCATGCCTTCGGGTTACTAATAAGGCTAGTCTTTAAACGACACAACAGCTTCATCAGTCATTCTGATAATCATCGGTCCATGCCGTATCGCCGGCATGTCTCTCTGACGGGGTGTATAATTACTGCGCGGAATCTATAAAAACAAGAATACAGAGTTATCTCCCATATGTTTTTCGCTAATGTTTCTGAGAGACGAACTGAGACGAAAGTGATTGCAGATTGGCCGACTTCGACAGTGATCTCCGTTCTGTTCTTCACAGTTATGATAAAGACATCGTTCTAAGGTTAAAACAAGTCGAAATGTTGAGACTGCTGTGGGAAGGAGACCGTGATATTGTTGCATCACTCCCAACTGGTTACAGAAAAAAGTATCGTCTGCTTCGTAGTTGATTATCACGTGACACTTGCCATATTTAGAGTTGTTTGCACAGTAAATACACCCGCGAAAGATAGCTCGCTTGAAACTGTCTTACATATCAATTCCTTTGTAATTCAAAAATTACACAACACCATGAAAAATCATTATCGACGATCGCAAATCTGCTTATATCAATAACACATTACGAAAAGCTCTAAATATGTATAAAAAAAATCGATTTCTTACCCACAGAAAGAAAACCAAGGCATCCTGTCAGGGATAAATGAGACCCGAAGGGAAGTAACTCATTTTACCTGAGTTCAGGATGCTTCATCAGTAAGTCAGCATGGCACGCACACTAAGTCTAGCCAGAGAAACTGGAAAATCCATGCATGGTATGTGGCAAGACACATCTCCTGGACAAATCAATGGAAGACTGCCCCCACCCACCCTCTCCTCCCCCCTCCCCCTTTCCCATTTCCGGTTTAGGATCTGAAATTAAAAATCAAACATGCGACGCCCTGCGTCTGGTTATAAGTACTCTCAATTCCATCGTAACAAATTCTGGGTACGAACAGCGACGTATCACGTCAACATTGCAAACACGCCGAGAGATCGGGCGTTGCGACAGTTTGCGTTTCGCGAGCCCTTTCACTCACTACTGACTCGCGGCCGACGCACTGGACGCTCCGGCCCGTGGTCAGTTCGTTTTGGGCGTGGGGGGCTTGGGTCGTACGCGGCCGGATCCGTTGTGCAAACTTGCATCCTGTGCTGCGCATTCTGCACCCCTGTCCTCAATGCGGTGCCGCAGGCCATGTGGTCATCAGTCACTGACCGGTATGGCGGCCCTTTGGTGTCAAAAGCGACCATTACAAAAAGCGCCGCAAAAGACGGTTTTCGGAAATAACTCTGTTCACGTTTTTCAGACACACCCCTCGCTAGTGACTTGCCTGTAGAGTGTTCGTCTCACTACTAAAACCAAGGGTGCTCATTCTTTCACAAGACCGGCACGGTTGGCCTAGTGGTAAGGCGTCCGCCCCGTGATCGGGAGGTCGTGGGTTCGAACCCCGGCCGGGTCATACCTAAGACTTTAAAATTGGCAATCTAGTGGCTGCTCCGCCTGGCGTCTGGCATTATGGGGTTAGTGCTAGGACTGGTTGGTCCGGTGTCAGAATAATGTGAGTGGGTGAGACATGAAGCCTGTGCTGCGACTTCTGTCTTGTGTGTGGCGCACGTTATATGTCAAAGCAGCACCGCCCTGATATGGCCCTTCGTGGTCGGCTGGGCGTCAAGCAAACAAACAAACAAATTCTGGAATTCGTCAATTTGTTCAGTAATCATCAGTGCCATAACACTGTATGAATATCAGTACCTTGCAAGATGTTTATAATCAAGGTTTTTTTTCCCAACAAGTTCTGCATGTTGTGGTTACGGCCCGCTACGTGATTAGTACCAAACGTGAACATTATTAACAGCTATTGTGTTTTCTCTCTTACACTGCAGGTGTAAAACCTGGACTACCCCCCCCCCCCCCCCCACCCCCAACTACCCCTCCCCTTACCCCCACCCCCACATACAATGGACCTACGTCACACGAAACGGAAGGGTTAACCGGCAAGTCTCGGACAAGATGGTTGACGTCATCTTCGTTTCGTTTCCGTACCTCAGTATACGGCCGTGGTCACCGCAACCTCCTTATGATCTGTAGAATTCACAAGCGAAAGACGACGATCGGTTTGAATGCGGGCTGATATATGCGGTGACTGAACTCACTTAACACTGATTGGTCTGATGGCATCACCTCATCGTAAAAGTGATACTATTACTACAACAGCAAACTTACGACACTGAGAGTCTCTAAAGTGCTACCCCACCCCCCCCCCCCCCCCCCCCCCCACCCCCCCCCCCCCCCCCCCCCCGCTCCCATGGCACTCGATCACTGCAATATCTGTCGTGGAATGCAAATGTGCCGACGGACTCAGTTTCACAGGCATACTGATCTGTGACAGAATTCAATTAAAAATGATTGATTCGTCTGACAGCATCAGACTATCGCAAAAGCGGTGCCACTATTACGTCAGTAAACTTACGACTGAATCCATAAAGTGGTTTGAATGGACACTGATCTGTGATTGATTTGAATGGACACTGATCCGTGATTGAAATCCGAATGGACACTGAGCTGTGATTGAATTCACTTAACAATGATTGGTTTGAGTATCCCTATCAGATTATTGCCCAAGTGTCACTATGACGTCAATAAACTACCACCGAGTCCCTCTCAACTCCCCCCCCCCCCCCCCCCCCCCCCCCCCCCCCCCAGTGCTCCGCAAAGAACATACTCTGCAACCCCCCCCCCCCCCCCTCCCTCCGTGCTACGTCTCTCTTTCTCGCTGTCTACGTCACGACGTGGCGGGGAACGTAGGCCTACTATGCTGTGCACGTGATGTGCCAGCACACGCACTTTGTTTTATTGATCCCCCTTCACTGAGTGTTTGCAGGCGCCTGTTGCCTGCTGGAGTCAGTTGAGTCGGTTTATTGACTTCTGAAAGTGTTTGCAGTCTGGCGCCTGTTGCCGGCTAGACTGTGACGGTCAGTGAGGATCGTAGCTTAGTTCGGCTGGTCAATGTTATTTCCGCGTCTGTGAGTTAAGATTATGGCGCTTGGTCTACGAAACGCACATTGATTCTAAACATGCTTATTATATATTATATCCATGATACATTGTTGAATAAAACACTGTTTAAAACGTGACAACAAACAAAAACAAACCGCACTGACACGGTAACACACACCCGCGCACCGGCGCACACACACGCCCACCATACACTGACTGAACACACTGACTGACATGCGCATACACACACACACACACACACACACACACACCGTAGGCTGAACCGGCCACTGGACCACGGTACTGGGTCACACACACAAACACAAACACACGCACACTGACGCAAGCGCGCGCAATCATAGACTGTGACAAAGAAAAAGTCCGGAGGCGCAGTGAAATGACCAGCATGTCTGTCACTGGGGTCAAGCCATCACAGAGATGGTGGACCGTGGCCACTGATCGAGTCGGGACCCCGGAAAACGCACGCGACTTGGAACACCTGGACACAATCATACTGTCTTAGTCAGGATTCATGGAGTTGCTCGACTGGACGTACTGACACACATGTCTTGTAGGACCTACTGACAAATGATCTCTCCCGTTTCCCGGCACAGCATTCCCCCATTCAGTGTTTTCCGGTCATATGAAAAGTCCGAAAACAAAAAGAAAACGGACTCATAGAGGAAATCATAACAGTAGGCGATAAAAGATCGAGACGTATTTATGATGCAGAACTGAGCCATTGATGTCATGGTTCATCTGTCTACGTATAAGCGGCCTTCGGCGGAGATGATGAAGAGGGAGGAGGGGGGGGGGGGGGGGGGCAGTGGAGAATGTGGTGAACAGGCAGTGAGGGGAGGGTGTTTCTGTTTAGTGGAGTGTGGGGATTGCAGGGGGGGGGGGGGGGGGAGACAACACTGCACTCAGCCCGAGAGGGTAGTCCTGTGAAGTTGGTGAATGTTGTAGGAAGTGAGACAACAGGCGGGGAGGGGGGAAACAATTCGATGTTTTATCTGGCGAAACGATCAAACATTGGACAGTCCGTTTGAAGAGGCAGCCACAGTGACCCCTCTGGGTGCAGAGCCTTCGTGCGAACCCCTCTTTGGCAGACGACACCACAGACTCCAAGCCGACGGACACGGAGAAAAGTGAGAGCGAGAGAAAAACAGCCTCCGGCTTGCCGAATACTCTCTACCAGCATGCACTCCAGCAGGAGGTCACCACATAGCAGACGACAGAACGTTCAGTGAAATCAAGAACTTGATTAGTTCGTTTAGATCTTGGAGGCATCATCGTCTCTGCGACTAACGGTCCCTGGAGGAGACCTGTCTTCGGCACCCTGGCACGTGTTGTTAGGAATGTGCACGTTGTGCGTCAAAGCGAGATGATCGACCGCTTTGGGTTAGAGGTTATGAGCATGCGTACGACCAGTGTTGTAAACAAAATGGCTGGCAGGGTACTGGTCGGACGGAGTCACGGAGGATTGGGCGTTGGAGGCCCTGTACGTGTCGGTTACTATGAAATGGAGTGCACCATTGGAAAGGGAAATTTTGCAGTTGTCAAATTAGCCACCCATATCGTCACAAAAACAAAGGTGAGTTTATCTGTGGGAAAACTTTGCCCGTTTCTCGATCGCCTTGCGATTGCGTGCCATTTCTCAGTGCATCTGCTTTCTGGACTCGGTGTGTTTGACAACTACCTCTCATTTCAAAACAACAGTTTCGGACCATGTCTTTATCTTGGGCAGTCCAATCTGTGCTTCTTGTGTCTAATTTTCATTTGTGTCAGAGCAAGAGACGCGTATTTTTCGTAATCTGTCGAAAGCAAGTGCTCGAAATCCGAGCAAAAACTTCGAGGAGAGAGGTATTTGTTGAACAGCAGTATGATTATGTGTTGTTTTTGATGTGTGTGTTTAGTTTTATGGGGCAGTCGACATTCGTCGTGTTTTATGTGGCACAAGCAAACATATGTCTAGAAAGATCCTCGATTATTTTTAGACTACAGTGTCAGTGTGACGAGGAGAAAGTCGTCTGCATAGTTGTGTGTGTTGACTACAAGCTAGCCTTGTCACTTCGCAGAAAGCTGACAGTATCAGATGACACAAGTGCTGATCTCTTTAGGTTTTAGAAGCACAGCTTGAGGTTAAAGTTGCTACACAACACTGTAGTCGTTGTCCAGCAGGTGTTTGTTTACCAGGTTATGTCTGTATCTATGCCAGGTTACACAGGTTAGACTGTGTCTGTGTCAAATATCATCACATTGCCCCTCAATACATACATGTAGATTGACCAGGGGTGTCTTTTCCCCCACTGTGTCTTAGTCGGTAGAAATGTGGTCTGAACTGCAGAGTGGTTGTCCTTTTGTAAATTGTATCGTGTACTCCCAGTCCCTTGCTCGATCATACTCCCATGCAACAAGACAGAACTAAAAATAGTAAAATGAGTAGAAATTGGTCAGCCTCACTTTTCAGAGTTTACTGTCAAGCGCAAACTATACGAGTTGAATGTGACTGTCTCAAATGCAAAAAAGGATAACAAGCCTCATTGTGTTCATACTCATAGTCTTCATCCCAGATTTGTTGTGAATGTGATTGTGAAATCTACATAGCATCAAGGTCAAGTGATACATGTAACTATAAGTATAAGGCAGAGTGGTCAGATGAGATATCGTCAGTGAAGAGAGTGGATGTTTTATGTTATCGAATTAATTCTGTAATGATACTTCTGTCAGAGGTGCCAGACTAAAATGGTCATGCTGAAGTTTAAACTGTTTTGCTAATTTCTTGATTGTCACATTTATTAATTACAAACAAAAAAAGTACAATGCAAATGTACAATAAGATTAAGATTATACAACAGGATAGAACTTTCCACTTTCGCGAAACATTCACTGCAGTGTAAGTTGTAACTGTCCTCAATTTCTCCCTTTTTAAAAACCAAAAAAAATTTAAACCCTATAAGGCCACAAAAAAAAAGTCTGTTTACGGTAACCCGACCGACCCTATTTTTGTAGCGCGACCCTAGACTTTTTTTTGGCATTTTGGAAAAGAAAAAAAATCTTTTTTTTTGTGTGTGCAAAATAACGTAAAAATATGGGTTTTTTGGGGAAAAAAAAGAAATCCCGACCTACCGACCCTATTTTTTTGGCCTATGTTACCGTAAACAGACCTTTTTTTTTTGGCCTAATCAGTGTTGTTCCCAGGCCTCAAGTCTTCGGTCTTGTACACATAGTTTGTTTTATCTGACACATTGTTCTGACCCGAGGCTGGTTGAAACAACCACCCCCCAAATGTTGGTTTAGGGCAACGTGGCAAAAAAAATAGGGTCGGTAGCTAAGTAGGCTTTTTTTATTTTATTTTTTTAATCTAGTTGACCTCATAATAATATTTGTAAACGTCATCACAAACACCTAACGACATACTGCAAAGCGTCCCATAATCATTTCACTTTCGTTTGACACCATGGCGTTATTTCAATCTTACGAGAGTGAAAATGAAAGCGATTCAATGGACGAGAGTACGAGCAAGGTTACTTTATTTTTGAGAAATTATGAAAAAAAGTTTTAGGGTCGGTGAAAAAAAAAGGGTCGGTCGGGTTATCTTAAACCATTATTTTGTTTTGTCTAAGGAAGAAGACCCATTGGTGCAGCCGTACCGTTGCTAGCTCTTCTCAGTGCCAATGTCTCGGGTTACATGGGCAGGGTGTGTACCCTGTACCGCTTGTTACAATACAGGTACACTCTTTGTCACCCCCTAAATACCCTCTACTTCTGTGTCATTGTCAAACGGCGCCCTGTCCTTGAAACTCCACCCCTACCCTTAAAGGCACAGTGCAGCTCACAGTCTTCGTTTTGCGTCTTTGTTGCAGCTGAGTGCATTTACAGTTCAAAAATCCTCCTATGGTAGTAAAACAAATCCAAAACTACCCAACGCCGGCATCTGTGAAGCTCGACAGTTTCTTGTTCACGCGAGTGCATAAATTAACCTAGTTATTACGTGGTGTTTGGTCGGAGTTCGATTCAACTGAGTGATTCCGGCCTCCATTTTGTTTTACACAAACTCATGATGACGTCTGACATAGTTTGCTAGTGACGTGTCTTTTTGTGCATGATGTGGTGATCTACCTGATCTAAATTTAGATCCAAAAATAGGTCAAGACCAGCCGGGTCCGAGTATGAAATTAATTTGTACAAAAATCGCAGTTCTTGACTCTTAGGGTGCAAGTCAATGAAACTTGGTAGTTCTTCTAACGGATAGCTGCCTGAGGTATGACTAAAAGCCCCAGGGGCTCCGTGCACCTGGATTTGACAAGTTCAGTACCTTTAAGAACACATAGCTGAATAAGGTATTGTTTTGATTTGACTTGAGGTGTCATCTTTACTTTGTAGAGAATAATAATTCTTAAACCTGACTCTCCCTCATTGACACATTGTGTGATTTTGTTGTCGTTGTATTCAAGCCAAAAATAATTCAAAGTTTTCTTTTATTAAAAGTGTGGCTTTCAGTTTTCTACTGACATGCTGTAATACTGTGAGCGGTATACACTGTGCAGCTGAAGGACTGTGTGCATGTACAGGCAAATCCAGCTAACTCACAAACGGTTAAGTCAAAAATTCGCTTAGCACACAAAGAAATTCTGGTCCGGAATTATCCCTCTTTATCTATGTGTACAAAGTACCCTGAGCTCGAAATGGGATTTCTCTTTCGTAAGTCGAAAGACGGATAGCACACAACAGAAAGTCAGTCCCAAAGACAAAGTTTACTCTATATTTACTACAGCAACTCGAAACACCGAAACTTGGCGTCTCACACTAGCGCATTGTGTAACCTTATTCCCTTCTTCTCTACACGGACGCCACACCGACTGGTCAGTCGGCACGCAATAAAGTATGAACTGAAGTTAGGAAGGCAGTGAACGCACTCACCATGCACTGACATCATACGAAAGTAGCCACACAAACACAGCACAGAGGCAGAGGCAGGTGTGCAGATGCTTTGTGAGAATAAGCGTTGAAAACCAGTTTGAATAAAAAAACAACAGCAGATAGAGCCGCATGTCATAATCATTCTTCTTGTCTGGCTTTATTGACTGCATGCCGATCTTGTGGCAGTGACTTTTCACTCTTCAGTCGGACTGTACACAAACCGCTCTCACTCTCCCTCACTGACTACCCTAAGCCCTGACAACTGATCCTTGGAAATTGTTTGGAAGAGTACACCTCTCTATTTCTCTCCAATGCTCTTCCTGCTGACTTCAGTGACACCGGACACCCCACTGAGTTTAGCCAGCTACCCCCCCCCCCTCTCTCTCTCTCTTTCCCCCCAGCCATGTACTGTTTGGTGCTGTGGCCAGAGAGGTGTCACCGGCTAATTGAGGCCAGCTGCACTGTTCACTCAGAGCAAAACTAGTTGACTGTGTCTAACTTTTGACAAAGCAACACAACTGAAGGGTTCACAGATTAGGTAACCGACTCACTGGTCAAGGCTGCAGGGAAACAAGAGTATCTTGTCAATGAAAGAGGTTACACACAGATACGCGATGCTGAGAACGGTGGCCGATTTTTCACTCTCTTTCTCGGAGGGCCTTCATCATTGCAGGGACTGCTGTAAAGAAATGCTTCCTCAGAAACTAACTCTTTTTGCATTGAAACATGCACCAGAACTGGTGGACACCATCGACAATGTCAAACATGAAATCGAAGCAGTTTGCTTGAGGAAACGGTCGTCAGCAACTCAAACTTCTCTGTTTTCTTTTTTTAAGAAAATCTGAGGTGACTTTCTTTGTGGCCCCGCCCCCTCCCTCTGTAAGGACCCCCCTCCATAAGGACCGATTTTTGTCAACATTTTCAAGGTCGCGAGAGAGGGGTTCCACTGTACTATGACCAAGTCGAAATTTCGGATAGGACACAATAACAATTCGGTCCCTTCAATTTCGTCTTATCCGGATTTGCCTGTACTGCAAGGTCACAGTTCTAAATCTTGAAAGGACAAAATGGGTAACTGTGTATAGGGGAGACTCGGGCTCTGGAACTGTATGTCTTCCATTAGCATTTGACAGGAAGGTCACTGTACAGTGGAACCCCCCTTTTAAGACCCCCCAATTTAAGACCCCCTCCTAATTTACTAAATGTAATAACATGAGTTTTTATTTTAGCAGCAGCTTGAACAACTACGAACTTTGCATCCCATGGATGTGTCTGTGTATGTGTACACTATGCGTGTGTGTGTGTGTGTGTGTGTATGTACACACATGTGTGTCTGTGTACACATACACACAGTGTGTGTGTGTGCTCTCTTCTCTGACTTTCCTCCATCTTAGATTTAACAAATGACAGGTACCACCCAGTCTCGTATGCACTTGGAAAGTTCTGTACTTTTTAGCAGTTTAGCGTGTTCTAGTTTCCCCACAACACGTCACCTGCCCAATTAGGAGCTGTGCTGGAATTTCACATTCCACAAGCACAAGTTAGCCACCCTGTCGTCTGATTCTCAAACTCTAGCGTTCCGGGGCCCTATTCATGTGATGCATAGTGAGGCGTGCAATTCAGTCCCAAACTCAGCAGGAAATCAGCCAGGTAGCAGCTAAATGCTGCCAGAATGCGACCCATTGTTGACAGGCGCCGTGCTGGAACCTGTCAGTGTAACACAAGACTACGCTGATTCCTAACATGTGCTCTGCTGGCACCTTGACATATTCTCTGAATGAGTTGACCTGGGTGTTTTGGGCACCACCCTTTAGGTGCCCACCCCTTCCCCCCTTCCCTATTCACCCTCCCCCATCCACCTGGCCTGGAATGCCGGACCAGTCTCCTGGTTAGTCACGGTTGGGCGTAAAACTAAGGTGAACCTTTGTATGTCGCAACAAACCCATTTCCACAATAACTCTGAGGTTTTATTGGCCGTGGAAGACTTACGCCCCTTCCAAAAAGTGAGGCAAACATGTGTCCTCTGATCAGAGGAGGAACTTCCCCAAAATTGGCGTATGCTGCCAGAATGGCGGGGTAAAAACGGTCATACACGTTTAAATCCACTCTTGCAAAAACATGAGTGAACGTGGGAGTTTCAGCCCATGAACGAAGAAGAAGAATCGGGAGGAAAGCTAATAGTGAGATTCAGTGAGCGGTCAGTGCTGCATACAGCATGCACAAGAGACAGTGCAAGGCCCCTCTGATGAAGGGACACCTTCCAATAAAGTTCACCTTCTCTTCTCCCTTCGCCCATTATCTTGATCATAATATAACAACTTTGCACATTGCGTAACTTTGCTGTGTTATTTAGGAAACATTTTGGCTGGTCCCAAGCACTGTGTGAGAATATAGAAGACACAACAGGCTTTGTTCAAAGGGCAGGGATCAGATGGTTCCCATCAGGAAATCAGCAATTTTTTATGTAAGAATTCATTTACTGATGGGTTTTTTCTTTGATTTTCAAACCATTGACTGATTGAGTGTTTGGGAATCATAAAGCAAAATGTGAACATTCAATCAATATATGAGGCTTATATCGCGCGTATTCCGTGGCTACAGTTCTAAGCGCAGGGATTTAAAAAAAAAAAAATTTTTTATGCAATTTATATCGCGCACATATTCAAGGCGCAGGGATTTATTTATGCTGTGTGAGATGGAATTTTTTTACACAATACATCACGCATTCACATCGGCCAGCAGATCGCAGCCATTTCGGCGCATATCCTACTTTTCACGGCCTATTATTCCAAGTCACACGGGTATTTTGGTGGACATTTTTATCTATGCCTATACAATTTTGCCAGGAAAGACCCTTTTGTCAATCGTGGGATCTTTAACGTGCACACCCCAATGTAGTGTACACGAAGGGACCTCGGTTTTTCGTCTCATCCGAAAGACTAGCACTTGAACCCACCACCTAAGTTAGGAAAGGGGGGAGAAAATTGCTAACGCCCTGACCCAGGGTCGAACTCACAACCTCTCGCTTCCGAGCGCAAGTGCGTTACCACTCGGCCACCCAGCCCATTCAGAGCACTACATTTGATTAAAGTATCAGGGATGGCAAAATCGTTCGCCCGATCGCCAGGGGCGAGTAAAAAATTTGCTGGGCTAGTAGAAACCGCCCGGGTGGACAGTTACAATTCTGGTCAAATTCAAAACTTTTGATTGTGCTGTAGAGTTTTACTTTTAAAGCCATATATATAAACAATGTAGATGCAGCAACTTCGGTTGTCTGCAAAATCATCGCCATGTTCTAGAGAAACAAAAGCGAGGCTCGAGGTGTGCGTGTCACCACTGTTTTAATTGTGTAAAGAAATCTAACACTCATAATTTGTTGTGTGGTATGTACCGGGCCAGCAAAATTTCTGGCGGGCTGGTGACTTTCTTGAAGTTACTCGCCCGGCTGGTGAGTTTAAATTTTGAGATTTGGCCGCCTTCCCTGAGGTAGATGTTGGTGATTTTGTCACATTATCAATATCAGCTATTCTTCCTCCATGGGGATTGTTCAAAATGATGCCAAAGGCAAAGTGCCCATTACTTATTGCACAATGTGAAGTTCTTCTACCTCCTGCGCTGACAAAGCAATTAATCAGAGTCTTCATAATCTGCGTACATATAATCTCCATCCCTATAAGGTAATCTGTGCCATCGTCAAGGCTGACCCTGCATAAATAAGTGTGTTGACACTTAAATTACAGGTGAGGATTACATTACTCATTTTCTGTGAGATGGTAATTGCGACAATTACAGGGTTAATTTGCAGCACGTGTCAAGTGGTGAGGCTGGAGATTATGATGAGTGTGGAGTTTTACTTCTTGTGATATTTATATAAGATGGTTAAACCGGCATTCTGATGGGGTTCTGGATAATGTGATTATACTTTGTGGAGAGACTTAATCTGTGGGTGTGCACTGCTGTCATTTTGTCAGATATAGTGCGAATCAAGAATAAAAGTTGATGTGTGCAATGAATGTAAATTGATGCTTTGTGTGTGTCTTTGCCTTTCAGGGCTGACGTGTCACTGTCAAATTAAGATTGTGTCATTTGATAGGACATTTTATGGACACAGTGTTTCAGGCATTTCTTTGTCCTAATTTCTGGACACATAATAACGGTTTTGGCACTCTTTTGTCCAAAGTTCTCGACGTGGAACGTTTTAATCTTGTACAGGGTGTCCCAGAATACTTGCAACCCAAATACATACAAATAGTTTATTACACAGGCCAGCAACTCCAAAAAATATTACATTTCCTGGAAGCTGAGATGATAACAATTAGAAAACGGAAGATTTGAGGTCTCTTACTTGCAGGATACATTGTTCAGAGCACATGTTGCAAATGGCCGCCGTTTCGCTGCAGACACACATGAAGCCGACGAGCAAAGTTGTCGATCACCTTGACACACTCTGCCTTCCTGATGGCACGAATATTCTGGGTGATGGCCACTTTCAGTTCAGCAATGGATTGCGGAGGATTCTCATACACTGGTCCTTCAAGAACCCCCAGAGATAGCAACGTGGGGGGTTCAGATCAGGTGAATACGGAGACCACCCAGGTTCGCGGGGCCTGCTGATCAGCCGATCAGGGAATCTGTGGTCCAGCCACTGCATCGTGATATTGGCTGTATGTGGAGTTGCCCCATCTTGTTGGAACCGTTGCACATGTTGTTGACTGATCCTGTGGCTTTAAATTTGTGAACCCAACGATAAATTTGGCTTTTCTGGGGATAATTGTTGGAAGTGGAACTTCCTGCGATATTAAATATCAAATTTTGGCTTGCACCGTTTTGAATGATTTCGTCTCCAAATAAGTAGTGACGCAAAATACTTTTTGCTCTTTTGTCCAAGGCATTTTAAATTTGTCTGATTGCTAATTATTCGTTGTTATGGTCTCCTCTTTGCAAATCTGAAAAATGAGAAAAATAACATAAATTGTCAGTAAGTACTGGTGTCACATGACTGATGTGAACCAGTTGATTGGCTAATGGCGATGCGCTAAAACTGTTAGCGCACTCTTGGAGTGCGCTAACTTTTCCACAGAGCGTATTCTTGCGCCCTTTGCCTAAGCAAGACTGTGCTCTCATCCTCAGAATTAATTAATGACATGTAGCTTATATTCTCCACAATACCAAATGACCATAAATTCCCTGCTTCTCAATTAAAGCAGAAGTGGGGTTTTTTCTGACAGATTGCATGTGCCTGTGCCAGTGCCAGTGATCTAAAAAAATAGAAGCCGCTGTGTTTCATCTAATTTTCGCCGACTTGCATAGATTCTTCTCATATGCCGTGTTAGTGGCATGTAGCTTATCATCCACATTACCAAATGATGAGTTAGTATACAATTCCCAGCGGCTAACAGAAAACACAAGTGTTATTCCGATAACGTACCAGCTAGACCAGTTTGGAAGACTGACTCGATCGACTCTGTAGCAGACAACACAGAAATACGACTACATCAGTTCAGTAAATGAATGGTTTCAGAATTATTATTTCAAAGCAAGAACAATCGTAATCGAAAACGTGTAAGGTTCAGAACGTTCTTATTACCATATATAAGATTTATTAGCAGCCTGCCTCATGCGTACAGACTCAGTGCAGACTGCAGTCGTTCCATTGCCCAGGTTGGCAGGTAGCCTAGCAGACGACATTAACCCCGCTCAGCAAATTAACATGTTGGGCAAATGTGAACGAAAAAACGATGGGGATATAATACGTGTAGGGTTCAGAGCATTCTTACCGTTCATGTTTAGTATCAGACTCCCCGATGAGCGAAGATAGAACACGAGAAATGTGCCACATTTGTTTTGAAAATGTGCGAACCGTCGAGTCCCGCTTTGAGTCAATTCAAGGGGAGTCACTCCGCATAGTCAATCCGTCGAAGCTCGACTGGAGGTTTCGAATCGCAAATAATGAAGAGCCTTTCTCCGAGTTCAAATGAGGTCTCTCTGAAAGATCATCACTGTTCAGATTAACGCTACACTGGAATTTACCAACAGAAATTAAAATGCGTGTGACGAAAGCACGACACACTTGAGACACCCCACACAAAAGTAGATCTTTACTGTGCACGACCTGACCACACAGTTATGCCTATTCAAATGCGCATTGCAAAATGTGCGTTTGGAATCTTCTTTTTTCTATGGCGGTACTGACAATATCGTTATTGAAACAATCCCAGTGCACTAAGGGATTTATAGAGCAAATCTCGAAAATAATTATTGAACTCAGCGCTATGCGCTTCGTTCAATAATGAATTTTCTCGATTTGCTCTATAAATCCCTTAGCGCACTGGGATGTCTCAATAACTTGGCAGAGTTATTAGCACTAACATGGGTTGCAAGTATTCTGGGACACCCTGGACTGCCTTCCAAAACCAAGAACATTAACCTCAGGGTATTCATACCCTCAATGAAGTGCCACTGAGGGGGTCATGGGACCCCCAACACATTTAAGTTGGGATCCAAGGACCCTCTAGGTTGAGCGTTCGTGGGGAGCCCTTTTATCCCTCACCTTGCTAACCTTCTTGACCACCTGTGATGGGTGCACCATGGATTTCCACCTTGACGTGGTCGGGGGGCTTCCATGGGTGTCTCAGCGACCCATAGAGCTATGCCGGCGGGAGATTCGTCTCCTGGTAGGGCCACCCAAGCCGAACAGGTCAAAGGGTAGGGGTCTGACAAAGTGCAATCCACTGGTCCTCCAGGTTGGGGGTTGGGCACTGGGCTAACAACCCAGTCCCTCAAATAAAGGTTTGTTGCGGAAACAGCTGCTGCCATACAATACATGCTAACTGGCATACCTGGCAGTGAGTAAGCAAGTTGCTGACCTTACCTAAGTCACTGTTACTAAGTGTACTTTTACCTAACCTGACCTAACCTAAGTATACTTTACCTGACCTTACCTTTGCTACTTTACCTGACCTTACCTGTGCGCTGTATTGCAGGTGGCCATCAAGATCATCGACAAGACACAGCTGACGGAGGACAACCTGAACAAGATTTTCCGTGAGATCCAGATCATGAAGCTGCTGAGGCACCCCCACATCATCCGCCTGTACCAGGTGATGGAGACAGAGCGCATGCTCTACCTCGTCACAGAGTACGCCAGTGGCGGCGAGATCTTCGGTGAGTACCACAACGTCGAGCTTTGAATTTTAGGGATACTGTCCAGACTATCTTTCGAGGTCTGTCGTTTGCGTATACCTGAGCGGCGATTTAAGCGCCTGGAGTCAAATGCTGGAACTCGCAGTCGCTCTATAGAAAAGTTATATGTTATTTCACGTTCAGGGATACCGGCACGGTTGGCCTAGTGGTAAGGCGTCCGCCCCGTGATCGGGAGGTCGTGGGTTTGAACCCCGGCCGGGTCATACCTAAGACTTGAAAATTGGCAATCTAGTGGCTGCTCCGCCTGGCGTCTGGCATTATGGGGTTAGTGCTAGGACTGGTTGGTCCGGTGTCAGAATAATGTGACTGGGTGAGACATGAAGCCTGTGCTGCGACTTCTGTCTTGTGTGTGGCGCACGTTATATGTCAAAGCAGCACCGCCCTGATATGGCCCTTCGTGGTCGGCTGGGCGTTAAGCAGAGTTTTAGCTATTTTATTAACAATTTATGGCTTATCCTTGATTTTAAACATACGGGTCACGTTTTATGTGATACAGCTTTGTGCCTAAAGCTTCTGTTAATGGCATTTACTAATTAAGGCACCAGAGGAAGATAACTAGATGAATTATCTCACTTAAATCATAGCTCAGACAAATGATCTCACTAATCATAGCTCAGACAAATTATCTCACTAATGAATAGCAGCCACACGGTAGCAGAGCTGGCCTCTAAACATATTTGTTGCTATCCGCGTGTGTTCGACCCCCATGATTAGCCACTGATTTATTTACTAGAGTCAACTTTATGCCGACTCTCTTCCGTGCCCACCGTGTTTACTGCAAAAGTTATTCGGGGCTTTGAAACATGAACACTTATGCAGGGGAAAAAAATAAATAATTGGGTCCGCCATACTGAACCAGTTCGCTTTTCCCAGGGAGAAAGCAAGACGGAGTTCCATGAGGGTAACCAGTTACAGGATATACGAGACTGGGTGGCCGAGTGGTAACGCACTTGCGCTCGGAATCGAAAAAATGTCCATCAAATACCCGTGTGACTTGGAATAAAGGCCGCGAAAGGTGAATGCTCGCCTAACAGGCTTGAGGTTTGCTGGTCGATGTGAATGCGTTATATATTGTGTGTAAAAAATGTTTGTTTGTCTGTCTGTCTGTAAAAAAATTCCATTTCACACGGCAGAAATTAATATGTAAAGCGCGGAGAGCACAGTTAATTGTGGTTCGCGCTATATAAGCTCACCATAATAATAATAATAAATAGTGCATTGATATTTGACCATTGAAAGTAATACAGTGGAATCCCCCTTTCAAGACTTCCACAAATCTGACACAATCGGGGCTTAAAAAAGAGGGAGTCTTTAAATGGGGGTAATTTTAGAGAAGTTCAGAACAGAAAGTCAGTGAGAAAACAAGGTCTTAAAAATGAGGGAGTCTTAAACTGGGGGGTCTGAAAAGGGGGGTGCCACTGTACAGCTACTGTTGCTGGGAAGCTCCACGGCACTTTAAGATGAACTTGATGAAGATGTCATGTTCTGCATCTTGTGAAACCTGGTTTCATCAGTCAGCGTATCATTCCCAACCGTCAGTACAATTATTGTTCTTATTCTTAACTCCATTCAGACTTGTGGAAAGTAAAAGTGGCAAAGTGAGAGATAAGATTCATGAACATGATGAAGATGTCATTTTCTGCATTTTGTGAAACCTGGTTTCATCAACTTGTACATTAAACAGAGGTCAGTCAGCGTATCATTCCCAACGCTCAGTACACTTATTGTTATTATTCTTAACTCCATTCAGACTTGTAGAAAGCAACAGTGGGAAAGTGAGAGATAAGGGTACATTAGCACAGACCCACTCGAAGCCAGGTTTATTGCATAGCTAGATGTAAGGGTTGCGGTTATCATGACGAGAGGTGTGACGGTTATGATAAATGACGACAATTACCTTCACTGCTCAGCTCACAGGCACCCTTACATGAAGTCAGACCCATGTATGCTTTTATTCATAGTTAATATATGTAAAGCGCAGAGGGTGTAGTTTACTGTGGTTCGCACTATATAAGCTGTCATTATTATTATTATTATTATTATTATTATCAGTACACTTCGCAAAATGTGATAAGTTATTTTGTAACCAAATGCAACTAATTTCGCTCCTGTCCCCACAAAGTCATTATTAAATGTACATTTCTTGTTGAAGCAATCATGTTTTACTATGTACAGTGGAACCTCCCCTTTACGACCCCCCCCCCCAATGTAAGACTCCCTCCTTTTCAAGACCTTTTTTTCTCAGACTTTCTGTTCCTAACCTCTGTAAAAAAAAATTACCCCCGTTTTAAGACTCCTTGCTTTTTAAGACCCGATTTTCTACGATTTTTGGAGGTCTTAAAGAGGGGTTCCACTGTAGCACAGAAATGTAGCGGACTTTAAGTGGGATAAGGGCATCCTTCACTGTCAATGCATGCAGACAATCAACAGTCTATCTGCTACCTGTGCACAATAGGATCTGTGTGTTGAGTAAACTTTGTAAATGACACCTATATCAAACTGCTAAATGAATTTCACACATCAGCGTATGGCTGCCTAAATGGCGGGGTAAAAACAGTCATTCACGTAAAAACCCACTCATGCAGAAACATGAGTGAACGTGGGAGTTTCAGCCCATGAACGAAGAAGAAGAAGAAAAAATTCCGCACACAAATCCCACTGTGCACTGAATGCAGCCATGATATTGAAATCCCCCCCCCCCCCCCCCTTCCCCATCGCGATATAACCTTGAACGGTTGAAAACGACGTTAAACACCAAATAAATAAAGAAAGAATATTGAAGTTTGGTATGTGTCCAAGTCAAAGGATGCTCTTGTTCCATGTAAAAGCCTGAACAGATCGGTGGCGCTCAACATGATAGTGTACGCAGGAAAGACGGGGGCTTTAAATGTTTGGTCAGCATTCAGATCGCCATTTATCACTGTGACTGTGAGGAGAGTAATTGACTTTCATTGTCGCGGTTAATGTTCTGGTTTTATAAGCACTACTTGGCAGATTTCTTATCTAACCTGAAGACTGAGTTATCTGCTGAAGTGAATTAAAGCAGAACAGGGAAGAAAAGAAGAAAGAAATGATATTCAGATTGCCATTCATTGTCAGAGTCAACAGTCAGAAGATCAAGGTCGAAAGTCAAATAAAGTAATTTTTTGCATCATGAAAGAACTAGTGGGGGGGGGGGGGGGAAGACGGACAGATTACAATTTACCCAGAGGGAGGGAGGGAGGGAGGGAGAGAGAGGGGCGGGAAGGAGAAAAGACGGACAGATTAAAATTTAACAAGAACACAGCTCTCAGTCTCAGGTCACAAGTTAAACAATAGCTCTCAGTCTCAAGTAACCATTCAAACAACAGCTGTCAGTCTTATCACCAGTTAAACAATAGCTGTCGGATTACCGATCAAACAAAAGCCGGCAAGTAAGGGTCACAATACCTTGCGCAACGGTTGAAACGGTTTGTCCCCGTAAGGGCTAGCGATGAAGATGATTTGAATTTTGAGACCAGAAGTGTTGATGATGAGTTTTAACGTCCTCTTACAACCAATTGGCCTATCTTGGGACAGGTAGAGTTCATATGCTTTATGGGGGGACAAGACCAGACGTGTGTGTGACTGTAATGATGGTTGGCCACCAGCCTTAACCTTCCTCCTTCATCTTCTTCTGTCAAAGCCGACACTCTTCTACAGTCATTTTGATGTTGGCCTTGTGTTCGATAATCTACTGACTTCATGTGTGGATCTGTGGCGTTTGTGTTTGACAGGAGAGAGGGAGGGGGGCAGGGATATGTAGTTGAGTTGGGGGGAGTTCATCAGTATTGGCGTTAACCGGTAATTACCGGTATTTTACCGGTTGAAATGAGAAAATACCGGAACAAAATTGGCTGCCGGTATCACCTACCGGTTGATTTTTAGAACTACCGTTTTTTTTCACTGGTAAAACAACAAAACCAGTACTCTGAGTTGGACTCTTACTGGTTCCAATGACCAGCCTACCTTTTTTTCTGGATAGTTTTCATCATAAAAGTTTGTGTACCAGTTTGAAAAAATATTAGCGCCATCACTGGTTAATGTGTGTGTGTTGCGGGGGTGGGATATGCAGTTGAGTTGGGAGAACTTTTTTGTGTGTGGTTGTGGGTACGGGTGGTTGTGTGTTTAGAATGTGGGTAGGTGTGGGAGGTTCTGTAGGTGGGGTGTTTAGGTTAAATGATTGGTATGGACAGTCAGATTCTTAATTTTTTTGAGGTCATAAAAAAGAGATGATCCACTGGTCATGTACGTCTCGATCTGTGGTCCTTCGCGTCAGTGTTGTGTGCACCCCGCAACACGCATACATGAGCGCCGTTCTGATTGATCCTATGGGCACACGTTATAGTGTGTGTGTGTGTGTGTGTGTGTGTGTGTGTGTGTGTGTGTGTGTGTGTGTTGTGTTGTGTGCACCCCGCAACACGCATACATGAGCGCCGTTCTGATTGATCCTATGAGCACACGTTATAGTGTGTGTGTTTGTGTGAGCCAGTGTTTTTGTTTGTGTTTGTGTGAGCCAGTGTGTGTATGTGCGCGTGTGTGTGCGTGTCACAGTGTGTGTGTTCGTGTGTGTGCGTGTCACAGTGTGTGTGTGTGTGTGTGTATGTGTGTGTACACAATATAAAAAGAGAGTGATATTGACTATAGGCACACATGTGACAGCCCACACCTTTAAATTACAAGTGTTGAAAAAGAATACCTCACTTTGATATACTTTGAAGAGGATAATCCCAAATGTGTAATTTTTATCAGTAAATCTACTTCAACCCAAGTGACGTCATCAGAGGAAGAATTTCACTGATATATATATGTACCTGCGGAACTATGGCTTAAATATATCCTTTTTTGGAGGTCGTAGCTCTACTGTAGTGCGTGCATATGTACTAGTTATGGTCTTGTTGAGGTATTTGAAGATGTTAGCGGGTGTGAATGTGAAAGTTAATGTGGTCTATGGCGTGTTTGCTGACTAAACAAATGGTGGCGTCATAACTGTGAGGCGGCAAGATGCAGTCCTGATTTCAGTGTTTGTCTTTGTGTGAATAAGAGCTGGGTGCTGTCTGGTCCCAGTTGCCTCGGTGTGCGTCACAGGCCGTCCCTCTGTCGTCGAGAGAGAGAGAGAGAGAGAGAGGGGGGGGGGGGAAGGAAAGGGGTTCGGGAGAGAGAGACAGACAGAGGGAGACAGACAGCGACAGATAGAGGAGAGGGAGAGAGAGAGGGAGAGTCAAACCGAAAGAGAGCGACAGAGACAGATAGATAGACAGAGAGAGGGGAGACAGAGAGATAGAGAGAGAGAGAGAGAGAGAGAGAGAGAGAGAGAGAGAGAGAGAGAGCGCAAGAGAGAGGGAGAGAAGGGGGGAGAGAGAGAGGGGCAGACACTGAAACAGGGAAAAGGAGAGAGAGACAGAGGGAGACAGAGACGGAGACAGACAGACAGACAGACTTTGCTGAAAAAAGTCAGATTGTCATTGAAGATGAATGACATTCAGTATGACTATGACAGGATTTGCTTTAAAACTGGGAAGTGGGATTTTAATGTTTGTCTTTACCTGAAAATAGGTGGGCGCTGTTCCCTTGGCGCGTGTCTCACTCACTCCATCCCCTGTTGTCTCACGCACTTCTCTCTTATATTACGGCTTTGGAACAATACGGCTTTGGCCTTAAAAAAAGAAATAGGTGTGGTTACGGTAACCCGACCTACCCAATTTTTAGGGGCCGACCCTATAACTTTTTATTACATTTGTCAAAAAGAAAAAAAAGAAAAAAAAGTGCAGAAAACGCAATGAAAGCGACAGCGCTCGAGTCGCACACTTATTTCCCTGTCAAGTAGGTTTAATTTGTACACATTAGAAGAAAAAAAAGTTTAAAAAAAAAGTGATTGCCTACCTTCCTACCCTATTTTTTTTGGCTATGTTACCTTAACCACACCTTTTTTTTTGCCTTACAAAAAAGACAAAAAAGTGAGGGAGGGGGTGTGGTAGAGAGAGAGAGTGTGCTTGATCATCACTTAGAATTCATTTGTGCTGTTGTCAGTTTGCAATGATGAGAGAGCGAACGAACGAACAAATTACTGAAATAAAACGAAGAATCTCCTTGAACTTGAACAGTGACTATGAATGGAGAGAGAGAGGGACAGACAGAGAGAGAGAGAGAGAGAGAGAGAGAGAGAGAGAGAGAGAGAGAGAGAGACAGACAGAGAGAGACAGACAGAGAGAGAGAGAAAGAGACAGACAGAGAGACAGAGAGAAGGGTGGTGGTGGTTATGCTTCTCGTCTTTACAAATTATAGCATTCTGTCATTTTCACAACTGTTGTCTACTCTGTGACATTAAAGGGTTGTAATATTACTAATAAGCTCTAAATTCTGTAAAATATCATCAAAACTGAGATCTGCTATCTGCTCTCTGTGTCGAATATTGCACTCCTAATCCTATGTGCTCTAAATTCTGTCATTTTCGAAGACATGATCTGCTCTTTTTCTTTCGCGTCAAATGAAAGAGCACCTTGAATGTTCAAGGTTCTTCAATTTCCAAACCTCCGATCTGCTCTTTGGCTTTCATGACAGTTTGTGTGAACTAAGGAATCGTGTAACTTCACCAGATATCTGTTTTGTGGCATAAGGAAATTCTGTCCTTGCCAACACCTCGAGCGGATAGTGCTACTTGTACCAGCCTCTGCGAAACGGGGGTCTTCAGATCTCTCCTGCGTGCAATCGTCAAAGGATTGCGCACAACTACCCATGAAGAAGTATAAGGGCACAGAACTCCTGCTTGTTTAAGCGGGCATGTACACCACCACAGATGATCTGTCCGAGTTTTTCTCGAGATATAATTCATCCTTGTTATTGGACATTTATGGAATTTGACACTCTTGCATTACACATTATATATATCCTTAGTTTTTTTGTGAACAGCTCTTTTGAATTTTGTCCAAGGCAACTTTAATATGTTAGGAGACAAAATAAGGTTCTTGGTCACGTGTTCGGGCTCTCTTACACGTGAGCCATGGAAGATGTTAAGGCAAAAAAAATAAAAATAGGTGTGGTTACGGTAACATAGCCAAAAAAAATAGGGTAGGAAGGTAGGCAATCACTTTTTTTTTTTTTTTTTACTTTTTTTTTCTAATGTGTACAAATTAAACCTACTCGACAGGGAAATAAGTGTGCGACTCGAGCGCTTTTGCTTTCATTGCGTTTTCTGCACTCGTTTTCTTGTGTTTGTTTTTTTTGACAAATGTAATAAAAAGTTATAGGGTCGGCCCCTAAAAATAGGGTAGGTCGGGTTACCGTAACCACACCTATTTTTTTTTTAGGCCTAATCATTAACAGTAGCTCCAAACAATCAACAACCAATCGAGCAAGCAAACGGGAACGCCTATCCTAAATACTAAAGTATGGTTTGACCGCTCAGTCTGTCTCTGTCCGTTAGCCATAACTCTCCCCCCCTCCACTCTAACATCACCACCCCCCCCCCCCCCCCCCCCCCCCCCCCCCCCCCCCCCCCCTCCCGGCCGCTGTGGCCAAGACGCAGGCTTGATGTTTGCGATGGCCAGTTTGCCTGGGGTTGTGTGGGGGCGAACGCAAAAGCGGATGAAGCGAGCCTCGCGGTGCGCGCCCCCCCCCCCCCCCCCTCCCCTAACCTCCTCACCCTCCCCTGAGACAGGCATGTTTACAGTGGTGAGAAAAGACGTCATCACTTTTTGTTGCTTTCAAACTCGTTAGCCTTGGCTTGCATCCTTTCATACTGATCTCTGTCTGTGTATCGATTATTTCCCTTGGCTGTCTCAGTGCTCGGTACTCGCTCGCGATCACTGTGGGGATGCTCACAGAGGTGGGGGGTATTAAACAAAATGTGGGGATGGGTGGAGGGCGCTGGGTGTTGAGCTTGAGATCATCCTTATCTGATTAATTGAAACTTTAATTATCTCATGAATGTGTAACTAACTCTGTGTATGGCAACTGGTTCTCTTGATCATTGAGTTAAGGAGTGTGATGGGGTTGAACATGAGCTTTACGTTTGATCTGATTAATTGTGACCTGTGTTGTTAATTGTCCTATGAAAGTGTTACATAGTGTTTGGCACATGGTTTACTTGTCCTCATCATTAAGGGATAGGGGGGGCCGGGGGGGGGGGTGATTTAAGCATACTGCCAGGAGGGCCCCAAAGGGGGGGGGGGGGGGGGGGGTATCATCACGATCACGGGAAGGGAAATTTTAGCTTTCACGATCACAGTTACCTTGATTTTTGTTTTCACGATCACGAACACCTTGACGAATAGAGAATCATAGAGTGATACAGCTGTGAAAAATGTACGTTGAAAATAAAATGCTTTGCAATAATGCCCATCACAATCACGAAAACAAATGACGATCACGATCACGAGACTTGATTTTTTTGTCATCACGGATCACGGGCAAAGTCCCATCACGATCACAGAAATGGAAATTTCGGCAATCACGGTGACAGAAAGGTCAAAAAACGCCAATCACGATCACGATTTTAAACCCTTTGGGGCTCTCTGCCAGGAAGGGTAAGGTCTGAGTGAATAGCACATTGGAAGAAAAGATGGGAAGTTATCCTGAAACATAGAGATCGCAGTAAGTCTTCAACATTTGAAATAATGATTTTTTTTTTAAACACAATAATCACTGAATCATATCTATTTGAAAGGTTTAATTCAGGACAAAACTAAACCATACATTCAAAACGTTTTGTTTTTGTCATAAATGAAACCTTCCAGTAACGTACCGTTCTTGTGTTTCGATTCTGAATTTTGAAACGTTGGCAGTCTATCTGGTTTTGGATTTCAACATTTGAAATGAAATAGTTTTGATATTTGTTGTGAGAAATGGGGGGTCCTTAACGTCCTCACAGGAAATTTTCCTTTTAGGGACATGAGTTGGTGATACGCTAAAATATTTGTTGTCTCTCTCCTCTTTCTCTTTATCCCTTCTTTTCTCTCCTCTTGTGTTGTGTTGCGTTGGGTGACTTGCAGACATTTGTTTGTTTGTTCGTTCATGGGCTGAAACTCCCACGGCTTTTACCTGTATGACCGTTTTTACCCCGCCATTTAGGCAGCCGTACGCCGCTTTCGGAGGAAGCATGCTGGGTATTTTCGTGTTTCTATAACCCACCGAACTCTGACATGGATTACAGGATCTTTTTCGTGCGCACTTGGTCTTGTGCTTGCGTGTACACACGGGGGTGTTCGGACACCGAGGAGAGTCTGCACACAAAGTTGACTCTGAGAATAAATCTCTCGCCGTTTAGTCAAGCAGTATGTAAGAAATGTTAAGTCCTTTGTACTGGAAACTTGCATTCTCCCAGTAAGGTAATATATTGTACTACGTTGCAAGCCCCTGGAGCAAATTTTTGATTAGTGCTTTTGTGAACAAGAAACAATTAACAAGTGGCTCTATCCATCTCCCCCCTTTCCCCGTCGCGATATAACCTTGAACGGTTGAAAACGACGTTAAACACCAAATAAAGTAAAGAAAGAAATCTCTCGCCGAACGTGGGGACGAACTCACGCTGACAGCGGCCAACTGGATACAAATCCAACGCGCTACGACTGAGCTACATCCCCGCCCACTTGCAGACATGTTAGCGAATAATTATGGGGATGACTGGCATGGGGGGGGGGGGGGGGGGGCGGAGGGGGTTATACAGGACCAACATGAACACAACAGTGGTGTTTGTCACCAATTGTTTCGCTTCAGCGAATCTGGTGAAATAATCATTAGGTTTCCTCAAAACAAGGCAAAGAAACAACAAAAGGAGCCAGTAAACTGAAGCTTTAAACAAACGAAAAAGACTTCAGAAGTTGTCATTTGGGCCAACATTCAATTCAACGAACAAGAGAACATAAATCCATTTCGCTGATTCTTCAGGAACAAAGCAGACAGTTCTGGACAAAAGCAGTATTGAGTAAGAGAACTAGATGCGCATTAGGTCACGTGACTCGTGTTTGAAAATAATCTTACGTGCGCTTGATCACTGTG
The DNA here is from genome assembly GCF_037325665.1 of Littorina saxatilis. Classification (NCBI taxonomy): domain Eukaryota; kingdom Metazoa; phylum Mollusca; class Gastropoda; order Littorinimorpha; family Littorinidae; genus Littorina; species Littorina saxatilis. The sequence continues at coordinate 61,688,387 of NC_090252.1, forward strand.
TTGAGTGAATATTCTGCCTGTCAGTTGGTCACTCTACGCATCACACTCCCTGTCTATGTATGTCTATCTGTGTCTGTCTGTCTGTCTGTCTTTGTCTCTCTCTGTCTGTCTCTCTCTTTCGGTCTCGCGTTGGTCTCTCTCTCTCTCCCTTTCTCAAAATACAGTTCAGTACTCTCTCTCTCTCTGTCTCTGTCTCTGTCTCTGTCTCTCTCTCTCTCTCTCTCTCTCTCTCTCTCTCTCTCTCTCTCTCTCTCTCTCTCTCTCTCTCTCTCGGTCTCTCTCTCTCTCTCGGTCTCTCTTTCTTCCTATCTTGGTCTCTCTTGGTCTAGCACGGTTGGCCTAGTCACTAGTGGTAAGGCGTCCGCCCCGTGATCGGGAGGTCGTGGGTTCGAACCCCGGCCGGGTCATACCTAAGACTTTAAAATTGGCAATCTAGTGGCTGCTCCGCCTGGCGTCTGGCATTATGGGGTGAGTGCTAGGACTTGTTGGTCCGGTGTCAGAATAATGTGACTGGGTGAGACATGAAGCCTGTGCTGCGACTTCTGTCTTGTGTGTGGCGCACGTTATATGTCAAAGCAGCACCGCCCTGATATGGCCCTTCGTGGTCGGCTGGGCGTTAAGCAAACAAACAAACAAACTCTCTCGGTCTTGGTCTCTCTGTGTCTCTGTCTCTCTCTCTCTCTCTCTCTCTCTCTCTCTCTCTCTCTCTCTCTCTCTCTCTCTCTCTCTCTCTCTCTCTCTCTCTCTCTCTCTCCTCAAGACAGTGGTTGTCTCAGTGATTAAAGTGGAGTGTTGACTCCGTAGAGTTGACTGTTTTCTGTCACAGGCGCACCTTGTTCTTTGTTTTTGCCTTGTCCCCCAGGGAGACGGCTTGCGTCAAATCACACGGCTCTGTGGCAGCCTTGAAGGCTGTGTGTTGTGGGCTTTCCTTCATGGGGTCAAAGATGTTTATTAGAACCCCCCCCCCCCCCCCTCTCCTCGCCACCAGTCCCCACCCAGAAATGTGTTTTGCTGTTACATGCCTCTCACAAATGTATAGGATCGTTTACTTGGACAAACTTATTTGTTTGTGTTTCTGTCTGTCTGTCTCTCTGTCTCTGTCTCTGTCTGCCTATCTCTCTCTCTCTCCCTCTCTGTCTGTCAGTCTCTCTCTCTCTCTCTCTCTCTCTCTCTCTCTCTCTCTCTCTCTCTATACACACTCACACTCACTAACACACACACACACACACACACACACACACACACACACACACACACCTTTACCCCCAACCTACTAATTTTTCAGTCTCCGTCTTGAGAGGCAAAATGTTTATTATCCCAACCCCCTTGCGGCTTTTTCCAGATAAAAGTCATGCCTATTGTCTATTTGCCAACATACACTTCACTCATCGGATTTATAGAAAAACCCTGACACTGCCGAATCGAAAAGAAGACGGGAGTTTGCTGGCTTCCTCCAGAACCCTTCCTCGGCATTCTGCATGGCATTGACATTTCAGTCTTGGTTTTTTTTTTTTTTTTTACTTTTTTTTTTTTTACCCACTAACACGTCAAACTTTTGTTCTTTTTTGTTTAATATTTTTTTGTATCCTATCTTTCGTAGCTGTCAGTGTTGTTGAAAGGTAATTACAGATGTGAGTTCTTGCCCTTTGTTCTTGATTCCTGATCTGTCAAATACCTTGCGAGGACTGACAGTGTCTCTGGTTTTTCTGCCCACAGTCTTTTGCGGAATGCATGTGGGTGTCTTTAGGAGCAGTGGATTCAGTCGTGTATGGGGCGGGTGGAGGGGTGAGGGGGGAGGAGAGTTTGAATGTTGTAAGAAAAGAATGTCTGTTAGATGGTGTGTGTGTGTGTGTGGGGGGGGGGGGGGGTAGAGAGACATGTGTTTTGTTTATAGGCCATCGACCCTTGCACAAAATATTGATAATAAGGAAACTGTCAGACAGACACGCAGTCAGACAGCAAAGAGAAAGAGAGAGAGAGGGGGAGAGGGAGAGAGAGGGAGAGAGTTGTACATTTTTAGTCAACCACTTTAAAGGTCGGAGAGAGAATGAGAGGTGGATGGGTGCAAAGAGACGCATCCGCGAATTGAGATGTTGAATTTATTGTCTGGGCATAAAGAATTGGGATTAAAGATGGGAGCAGGAAGTGGGAAGGGGATTTGGTTACAAAGAAACCCCGCTTTTAAGACCCTGTTTTCTTACATTTCCTGTTCACAATCTCTATAAATGTACACCCATGTAAAGATTACCCCCCTTATTTGAAACCCTGATTTCCTTAGATTTTTTGAAGTCTTAAAGAGGGGGGGGGGGGGGGGGGGGGTCCACAGTATAATTGAAGACTAGTGCATCAGTCCGACAGGTGTGGGATAAGGGCCCTCAGTGAGTGCAGCCCAGTGCAAGACTGATGACTGGCACACGTTGTGGAACTGTGTGTTAGTGAAGCGAGTGTGTGCCATGATGAGTGTGACCCTCTCACGACGTGTGTGCCATGATGGGTGTGACCCTCTCACGACGTGTGTGCCATGATGGGTGTGACCCTCTGTGCCATGATGGGTGTGACCCTCTCACGACGTGTGTGCCATGATGAGTGTGACCCTCTCACGACGTGTGTGCCATGATGGGTGTGACCCTCTCACGACGTGTGTGCCATGATGGGTGTGACCCTCTCACGACGTGTGTGCCATGATGGGTGTGACCCTCTCACGACGTGTGTGCCATGATGGGTGTGACCCTCTCACGACGTGTGTGCCCCTCTCACGACGTGTGTGCTTGACCGCAGTGTGACGGGCCGTCTGCTTGTTTGCACCAACCCCCCCCCCCCCCCCCCTGGGACACCTCTCTTTCTCTGGGCCTTGTGGTGAGGTGAGGGGCTGGGTGGGGCTGTCTGTCTGTTTGGCGGGGCCTTAACCAGTGCACCAGCAACCCCAACCCCCACCTTTCTTTCTCTGGGCCTTGTGGTGAGGTGAGGGGCTGGGTGGGGGTGTGTGTAAGGTTAAACACACATTCACTGCTCAAATGTCACCACTAAACCTGCCTGTGCTTCGGTTCTGCCTCAACACTGATCAATGACTTGGGAGGGGGGAGAGAGAGGGGGGAAGAGAGACGGGGGATTGTGGATGGAGCAAGATAGAGGAGAGAGAGAGAAGGAGCGAGAGAGAGATAGATAGAGGGGGGGGTGGGGGGGGGGGGAGATAGAAAGATTGGTAAACCGCTGAAATGTCACCACTAACCTGCAGCTCAGTTCTCACAAACACTGATCAATTCTTTGACTTGGGGAGGGGAGAGAGGTAGGAAGGGGGGGGGGGGGGGGGGGAGGGGGTAAAGGTAGAACAGGGGGAAGGGAGAGAGAAAGAGAGAGAGATTAACATTCAAAGAGTAAGCCAATAAAAACGGGGGAGTGGGATAAGAGGCTTGGGGAGTGGTGGGGGGGGGGGGGGGGGGGGGATTGATGGGAAATGAGAAATAAAATAGAAGTGTAATAAGAACAAAATGCAGTTCATTTTGATACATTAAATGACATATCCCTGTCTTTATTTCACAACAGACTTTGATTATTGAGGAATACCTGATAGTGATAGCAATTTGTGTTTCACTGAAACTGAAAGTGCGGTTTGGTGAGAGAGATATATTGGTCAAGTTAATACAAACGGTCATGGGTTCGGGACGGACACGGGTCGACTTTTATGTGCAGACACAGAGACGGTATCCATGTTCCATCCCTGTGTCACCACTGTCGCATGTAAAAGACCCCGGTTATTCTTCCATAAGTGCAGGTGGCTGGTTACACCTAAACACGCACACACCTGGGTAGCGCCACTCTGTTGCTGCTAGCTTTCCACTGGGAGGAAGCGACACAAATTTCCAAGCGATGGATCAATAAAGTTATGAAAATGAAACAAATCTGTGTAACCCTATTTTCCTCTTGGTTCAGACCATCTGTATTACACTATTTTGCTTTTGGTTTCAGACCATCTGGTGGCCCACGGTCGCATGAACGAGCGAGAGGCGCGACGGAAGTTCCGACAGATCGTGTCAGCCGTGGCGTACTGTCACAGTCGTCATGTCGTCCACCGAGACCTCAAGGCAGAGAACTTACTGCTGGATGCCAACCTCAACATCAAGATCGCCGGTTGGTTCATTTAAAAAAAAAATTTTTTTTTTAAATGGACCTGGGTTGCATGCAGGCTGATTCAACCCTTACTTTTTTTGCCCTTTTTAAAAAAAAATGTTTTGTGTGTTTTACTCCTTGTTTTTCCTTCGCTGTGTGTGCGTGCATGCCTCTGTGAGTGTGTCTGTCTGTCTTTCCTGATTCTTTATCTGAACATAACTTGGTAGCTGTGTATTTGTGTGTGTGTGTGTGTGTCTGTCTTTCCTGATTCTTTATCTGAACATAACTTGATAGCTGTGTATTTGTGTGTGTGTGTGTGTCTGTCTTTCCTGATTCTTTATCTGAACATAACTTGATAGCTGTGTATTTGTGTGTGCAGATTTTGGGTTCAGTAATTTCTTCACTCCGGCGGGCCCCCTAAAGACGTGGTGCGGCAGTCCGCCGTACGCCGCCCCAGAGCTCTTTGAGGGCAAGGAATATGACGCTCCCAAGGTGGACGTCTGGGTCAGTAACTTACTGATGTTTTTTATGATGCAGATCTAGTCTGTGGTTCCTGTCCTGCCTTTGAGAAACTGAGGTGTGCAAGTTATGGCACCTGTAGATGTTGACATGCAGGACTGGGGGTTATGGTTATAGGCAAAAGTAGAACTAGAAGGGAAAAAAACTGCAGTTGAAAAACTATTTCCCAGTGCTGAAGAAAAAGCCGAACGATATCAGACAAAAGTATTGGCTCTTGGGGATTAAAATTGTAAAGACCAGTTTATTGTTGAGACTGTTAATCTTTCCAGAACAATTTCTCATGCTGGAGTAAAGGACATTTCATGACATCCACATTATTTACTCTGGATTCCAAATGGTACATAACTGCATGAACACATTTTGTGTTCTTTGTTTTCGTAAATAGCTCTTGCTAACGACAGTTAAGAGAACAGACTTTGTGGTTTGATGAAAACATGAGTTGTCATGGTGATACTTCTGTTTCCAGAGTCTGGGTGTGGTGCTGTACGTGCTGGTGTGCGGTGCTCTCCCCTTTGACGGCAACACGCTACACGCCTTACGCAGCCGCGTGCTGAGCGGCAAATTCCGCATTCCATTCTTCATGTCCACAGGTTGGTCACATGCTCACTCACTGAGTCACTAGCTACTCTTGATCCTACATACCTGAGAGAGACACTCGTGAGATAATAATCGTTCAAATCACACGTGTGTATATCATGTAAATGAGGTCATGTCAAGCAAGTCTGGCAGGGACCTGTTTTTCCACTGCTTATGATGCCAAAGTCACAGAGACAAACATCATTATAGAAGAAAAAAAATTGCGCTTGGTAATTACGCTCGATGAATTTTTAGAACTAACACGTCACGCCACACTTTGAGAGTGACGTTTCTTTGCTTTGACGTAATAGATTGCACGAGGCTTTAGAAGAGATCGAGGTTCCAAAACAAGCGTCTTCAATTTAGCTGCCTCGACTGCAGGACATATTCAGTAAAATACACGTAAGTACAGTATTGAAAGAAGCTTTTTTTTTAAATGTCTACGTAAGCATAATTAAAGGTGAAACATGTTTGAATCAGGGATGTTAAAATGCTGTGTGGAGTAGGCTAATTTTTCTAAAAATACACCAATTTTTTTTTGGAATACAGTCGAACCCACTTAAAACAAACACGCTAGTTACGAATTTTGACTTATAACGTATTAGTTTTAAGTTCCCAACTGAATACCTCTTTCTTCATGCTTAAAAAAAATGCTTAAAACGAATTCTTTATAACGAATTTATGCTTATAACGAGCACTTTTTGGATTCCCAAGCATGCATAATGTCTGTAATTTACTCACGCTTATGACGAAATCTTTAAACTCGTCCCGAGATCGACATATCATGGGAATTTGAGAAGTTTGAATACATGTGTCAAAGTCTTCCCTTGCGTCGACTGCTTGAACCATTGCTCAACCGATCACTGAATAAAGTTAAACTGATTACACTGTACTCACAAAACAATTTCAAATTTAGAATCAAAGTGATTGATAGCTCAGACACTGAACATGAATGACTGACTGACGTTTATTTCCTTCGCGAATACCAAAAACGAAACATCAATGTTTTGAACGAAAGCCATTGCCAAAAAATATAGATGCCAGAGTGGTTTCCCTTGGACAAGGGAAACCACACTCTCAACGTTTGCGTTCGCCGGTTCGCGATAGTTTATCAGTCAGTCAGTGCTTTCGATTTGGATTTGAACATGTTGCAACAACAACAACAAAAACTAAATTGGCCAAGGTTTGCTACCCGTCGCCAAGGTAAGTGATTCCGGACAAATGATAGGAACACCGCGAATGTGGACAGTGTCAGTGTGTGCGTGTGTGTGACCAAAAACGTAACAACTGGATGAAACATCTATTCTGTGTGCTCACTCTCACTCAAACTCAACAATCATCACTTAACATGAGACACACATGAACATGTAACTGAATATGTCACTTTATTGTCTAAACGTGAAGCAGCATGAAAGTTGCGAAAGAAACAAATTGAAACACCATAAAATGTACAAGACTTAAAAAAAAAAAGAAATAAAAAAAAATCAATCAATTTCTTAATACGAATTTTGGTTAAGACGAACTTTTTTTCCGATCCCCAGTGATTCGTCTTAAGCGAGTTCGACTGTACTCCAATTGCAAAGAGGGGTTCCCTGGTCTGTCTGTCATTCATACTGTGTTCACTGTTTCTTTGGTCCACAGAGTGTGAGGACCTGATACGCAACATGTCTGTCATTCATACTGTGTTCACTGTTTCTTTGGTCCACAGAGTGTGAGGACCTGATACGCAACATGTCTGTCATTCATACTGTGTTCACTGTTTCTTTGGTCCACAGAGTGTGAGGACCTGATACGCAACATGCTGGTGGTGGACAGCGCTAAGCGGCTGACAGTCGACCAGGTGATTGCGCACCGCTGGATGAGCGCCCCGGGGGAGGAGCAGGAGGAGGACCAGTTCCACAAACTGCTGCAGGAGTTTAACTCTGACCCTCCACACACACCTGGTCTGGACGTCGACACACGGGACACCGAGGATCCGCTGTACGAACAGGTGTTGGACTACATGACGCACCTAGGGATGGATAGACACAGGGCTGCTGAGGTGAGGGACTGAATTTGCTGGTTAAATGATATCAATTGGGTCAAAGGGAGTGAGAGAGAGAGTCTCAGAGAGAGAGACTTAGAGTGAGAGAGTGTGTGTGTGTCTGTGCTATGAACAAGTTCTGGACTACATGACACATCTAGGGCTAGGCAGGCACAGGGCTGCTGAGGTAGGCATGGGTAGAGGGAGGGAGAGAGACAGAGTGAGAGAGAGCGCATGTGTGCGTGTGAAATACAAGGATTTATTTTTGTTTAAACTATAGAGCGCTTCCTTCCCTTTGTTCAGCAGATATCTTGACGGCGCTCTGCCTCATGTGTGTAAGATTCTCTAAATAAACAACGCTCATTGCTTGCCCCTCAGCTGGACTATACTAAAATATTATCTTGCTCATTATGTTCAGTCTGTGGCAACCCCAATATCATCTTGTTACATGTAGTTTAGATCACTTTGTGGTATTGGCACTGAAATATCTATCTCTATGTTCAGTCTGTGGCAGCCACAATATCATCTTGGCACATGTACGATCTATCACTTTGTAAAATATTTACCTTGCTGTGTGTGTCCAGTCTGTACTATCTATCACTGTGTGGGTATCGTTACTGAAACATTCACCTTGCTGTGTGTGTCCAGTCTGTACTATCTATCACTGGGTGGGTATCGTTACTGAAACATTCACCTTGCTGTGTGTGTCCAGTCTGTACTATCTATCACTGTGTGGGTATCGTTACTGAAACATTCACCTTGCTGTGTGTCCAGTCTGTACTATCTATCACTGTGTGGGTATCGTTATTGAAACATTCACCTTGCTGTGTGTTCAGTCTGTGACCGCCAACAGCTACGACCACCACAGTGCCATCTTCCACCTGTTGCTGGACAAGTTGCGGAAACACCCGCGCTCCTTGACGCAGCGCCTGGCCTCCACCCACATCCACCCCCCCGCCGAGCTGCCCATCATCACGCGCACAGAGCGACGCTCCAGCATTACAACAGGCGTCGGTATGTGGCTTGTGGGTCTATCACCCTTTGAAACACCTGTGTTTCTTAAAGGGGTATTGCCTGCAGAGTGTTAGATAAGATAAGATATTCTTTGTTTACGAGGGTATTTGTTTAATAAAAAAGAGTGTTTTTTGACCGGCATCTGTATGTAGCTTGTGGGTTTGTCGCACTTTGAAATAATTGTGTTTACTGTCAGCAAAAGTGTTAGATAAGAGCAAAGAATTTGTTTTATTTACCAGAGTAATGGAATAAGCAAATATAGTTGCTTTTTCTACAGCCATCCCTCGCCCTAAAGCCTCACATTGATTGGGCGAAGTTTAATTAGCGAAGCCAGCTGCATGATGCTTCGGTACTGAATTTTTGATAAAGAAAACCTTTGCAACTTGGCCAATTAAGATATTATTTTTTTGATGTTTTTTTTAGGTGCATAATGAGAGATGTGATGTGACGTGTGGTTGTGTTTCAGTGGAACACGTAGAGGTACCGGTTGAGATCCACGACCCCATCATGGCGGCACACCTGTCAGCCATGGCACAGGTCCAGTACGCTCACGCACAGTCTTTGGTCAGTGGATCATTTTAACATTGAGTAAATTCACAGAGGTTGCGAACCGAAAGTGCTTATTTCACAGAATAATATGACAGGTGAAATCTGCTGCAGATTTCGTTGAACGGTTATACTTTTTTTCCTGTGGGGAAAAGTTGACATAAGGTGTAAAGAGAGAATGGATTGACGGGAGGGGGTTTGTGGAACACTGCTAACAAAAAGAGTAGAGAAACAAGCATGCAGCGACTAATGTTCAGGAATGATTTATTAGTTTTACACAGACCTGTTTACCAGTACGATTTGGGCGTATTTTGTACGCCAAATTATTATCGGTACGCAAATACGCGACACACGCACAAAATACGCATAAGAAAAAGTCTAGAATACGTTTTCCGGTGTTGGTGTGCTGATTACGGGATGGTACAACTGATACCGGTTTCGGTCGAAGGGAGATAACCATGACAGCGAGTCTTCAGCTGTGGAAACCTTGTTCAGTTGTTGGCACGTGCGATCGTCTGGACAATTGTGGCAAAATGAAGCGGTAAAATGTGCCAGTTTCGGATGACTGTACCAAGTCTAAACGGCAGAAGCAGCAGATTTTCTTGGAGAAATATAAGAAAGAGCCAGGAATTGTGGAATCTACTATGGGGAAAAGTCATGCACACTGCAAGTATTGTAAATCAGATTTCTCCGTTGCCCATGCTGGGAAATATGACATCGAACGACACTGCAGTTCCAAAACTCACAAGGTTGCTGCAAAGAAATCCGCTGAAAGCTGCCAAGGAATTATGAAGTTCATTCCCGCAAAGCAAATCCTGCCAGAAGAAAAGGCTGTAGTCCGTGCTGAAGCAATGTTTTCTGAGATGATTGTAAAACTGAACTTGCCACTGTCAACCGCAGATGTTATTTCACGAACTTCCATCTTTTCATTATCTATCTGTTTGGAAGACACTGGTTATAATGCTATAAACTGACAGGTAAATAAAATTGTTTTATCCCTGTTGTATTGGAAGGAGTTAAATTCTGAAGGTGTTCACAAGACATGCTATTCTTACACAAACACGTTTGCACCCACGCGTACATTTTCCCTAGCCCATATGGCTTTGCTTGCAAAGTACACCAACTTTTTGAAAAATACACTCAACCTTTTGGGAAAGTACTCTTGCCTCGGGTTTAGGGTAAACAGGTCTGTTTACAGCAGGTGGGGGTACCTATGCAGTTTTATCATGGGAAAGAAACCTTGTGACATTTGATTTATCGCCCACCTAATGGGCGGTTCTGGTGAGGTTATGCCCCCTCTTTCTTTCGGCTGGTAACTGGCGCCACCTCACGGCAAGATCACATGAGAAAGGAAAAAAAACTTGCATTGGTCCCAAATAGCATGTCGGTTTGGTAACAGTTCGTGTGTAAGTTGTGCATTTTATACGGTAAACAGACAATGGTCGGTTCTGGTGAGGTTATGCCCCTTCTTTCTTTCGGCTAGTAACTGGCGCCACCTCGCGGCAAGATCACAGGAGTTATCTCGCGTTATCACCCCAGAAGCGCTCATTCAGCCAATTAACTGACAGCAATGGTATGCCATTTTATTTTAGCCTTTGATCATTTGGCAGCTTTTCTTAATGTTGTCATTGCTCTCTCCCAGGCACAGCAAATAGACGACAGTAATCAGTCGGACTCTGACGAAGAACCGTCCCCCGAGGCGCTGGCCCGTTACCTGGCGATGCGACGACACACAGTGGGGGTGGGAGACGCTCGACACGAGTCGCCGGAAGACGCCCGAGCCAAGCTGGCCCACAACCAGCCGCTGATCGCCAACCCCCACCACCCCCACTTCGGCCTGGCGCCCTTCTCCCTCCTCCCTGAGACCAACCTGCCGCAACACATTCCTGTCCCCACGGCAACCCTGCCTCCCCACCACCCCGCCATGATGCCTGTCTACGACCACAACTTCTTGCAGCTACCCACCTCCATGGCTCAGGGTATGTTGGAATCTAGTTGTATATATATGGATGATGTTGTGTCCATGTTGGCTCAGGATACGTTGGGATACACGTCCGTAGATAGGGTGTGTGTTATATAGATAGGGAATATGTTGTATCCAAGTTGTGTTATGTCTGTGACCGCAACTTCCTGCAGCTAACCCACCTCTATGGCTCAGGGTAAGTTTGGATATAGTTGTGTATAATATATGGATAATGTGGCCAAGTTGTGTTATGTCTACGACCACAACTTACTGCAGCTACCCAGCTCTATAGCTCAGGGTACGTTGGGATACACGTCTGGAGATTTGGTGTATTTACATTATAGATAGGGAATATGTTGTGTCCAAGTTGTTATACGTCTGTGACCACAACTTAAAGCATGGCTCCAAGTGAGTTGTGACACATTTGTAGATTTCAATAAGGAATTCTGCCAAAATAAATCTGTAGGAGGAACAATTAACAAGTGGCTCTATCCCATCCCCCCCCTTTCCCCGTCGCAATATAACCTTGAACGGTTGAAAACAACGTTAAACACCAAATAAAGAAAGAAAGAATCTGTAGGAGGGGGATGGGGGGGGGGGGGGGGGGGGGTGATATGGAAGAAGTAGGGCAATGTCAAAATCATTAGGTCAGCCTCTGACACTGTTTTTGAGCTCTTGAGAATTAAGTGGTTCACTTCAATGTTTAATCTGTCCGTGGGCAATCCCAATTTTCTCTGTTTAGCATGCCAACACTAAGTCACCTGTACATCTAATGAGGAAGTCCCAACATGTTTTTGACAAAAGTCTGCACATTTTGCTAATTCTTCTTTCTGCATGATGTTGCTGAGTTTATGGATGGAAATACAATCAAACCTGTCAATAACTACAAACCAAGGGACCGACCAACAGTGGTCGGTACAGACAGGTGGTGGCTATGAAAAGATGAATTACATTTCATGGCCAACAATTTGTCAGGGGTCCTTTGGGCTGGTCAGTGTGGGCAGGTGGTCGCTATGAAAAGATGAATGACATTTCATTGCCAACAGTTTGTCGGGGGTCCTTTGGGCCGGTCAGTGTGGGGAGGTGGTCGCTATGAAAAGATGAATGACATTTCATGGCCAACAGTTTGTCGGGGGTCCTTTGGGCCGGTCAGTGTGGGCAGGTGGTCGTTATGATAAGATGAATGACATTTCATTGCCAACAGTTTGTCGGGGGTCCTTTGGGCCGGTCAGTGTGGGCAGGTGGTCGCTATGAAAAGATGAATGACATTTCATGGCCAACAGTTTGTCGGGGGTCCTTTGGGCCGGTCGGTGTGGGCAGGTGGTGGCTATGAAAAGATGAATTACATTTCATGGCAAACAGTTTGTCGGGGGTCCTTTGGGCCGGTCAGTGTGGGCAGGTGGTCGCTATGAAAAGATGAATTACATTTCATGGCCAACAGTTTGTCGGGGGTCCTTTGGGCTGGTCAGTGTGGGCAGGTGGTTGTTGTTGAGAGGTGGTTGTTGTTGAGAGGTGGTTGCAAGGGCAGGTTCAACTTTAGTGTTTCTGTAATCTTGAGTTTGAGAGGGAGAGAGGAGTACAGACAGTTTGTCACCTGAGTTGACTTTGGCCTTCTTGTTGTGTTAGCACTATACAGACCTGGGAACCAATACGATGTTGCTGTATTTTGTATGCCTTATTGTCTAAAATACGATTAGTACGGTCGTTGGAAAAAAATGCGACCAAAAATGTTACTAGACTACTTTCCTTCACAAGCGCATCCCAAAGTCGACCCAGTATTTTGGATGTTCGAATACTGTGTGGAGTACACTGATTTTTCCTGAAAATAAGCAAAGTTTCTTTGAGAATACTCCAAGTGCAAAACGGGGGGTTCCCAGGTCTGAATATAGGATCAAACACACTTTGTCACTGCTGACTGAAGCCTACTTGTTGTGTGTGCAGGATCCCACTTAGGGCGGCGAGCGTCTGATGGAGGGGCCAACATCCAGCTGTTCTCTCAGCATTTCCAGCGCTTGATGCAGGACTCACAGCCCTCCAGCATTGAGGCCCTACATCTTAATCAGGTGACTACATGCATGCACGCCCACACACACACACATACACCCACACCACACCACACCACACCACACCACACTCACACACACACACACACATACACCCACACCACACCACACCACACACACACACACACACACATACACCCACACCACACCACACCACACCACACCACACACACACACACACACATACACCCACACCACACCACACCACACCACACACACACACACACACCCACACCACACCACACCACACCACACCACACCACACACACACACACACACACACACACACACACACACACACACACACACACACAGACATAAACACACGCGCACACAGACCACACACAAACGCACACACATACCTAGCAAAAATACACACACATGCATATTTGTCCGGCTGTTTTTGCATGTGTGACCACTCACGTGCTTAATTATGCTTCATGCAAGTTTTTCTTTAGCATTGGTCCTGGTGTCTTTAAAAGCAAAAATTAATCAAGTTTCCAAAAAATTCAACAGAGTCATTTTTGCTCTGTTTTAGTTTAGATTAATTCCCAAGGAAACTTAACTTCCATTTCTTCATTCCCTAACAACTGAAGGATGTGTTTGTATCAAACTCAGCTTGCCTCAATGCCACCTCTAGAGAAGAGAACAAAGAGTCCTCTGTCACCTTCTCATAAGTCACAGTTACATACCACATTCATATCTGTTGAAGGGTGAAGTCCCACACCTTCTTGTCCGATGCGATGAACCTTGAACCATTGAACACATCCTTTGGCTTTCTCTTACTAATGTTTACCTATGCATTGTTTCAGTCCAACATATCCCCGACGGGTATCCCCCTGCCCACCCCCTCCCTACACAACTCCATCACAGTAGAAGAGGCAGAAGACGGCAGCTGTGATCAGGAGCCCGACATGGAGGCTGTACAAAGGTAAGTTGGCTGTCAGGTGGAAGTTGTTGGGATCAGGAGCCCGACATGGAGGCTGTACAAAGGTAAGTTGGCTGTCAGGTGGAAGTTGCTGTGATCAGGAGCCCGACATAGAAGCTGTACAAAGGTAAGTTGGCTGTCAGGTGGAAGTTGTTGGGATTAGGAGCCCGACATGGAGGCTGTACAAAGGTAAGTTGGCTGTCAGGTGGAAGTTGCTGTGATCAGGAGCCCGACATAGAAGCTGTACAAAGGTAAGTTGGCTGTCAGGTGGAAGTTGTTGGGATCAGGAGCCCGACATGGAGGCTGTACAAAGGTAAGTTGGCTGTCAGGTGGAAGTTGTTGGGATTAGGACTTGTCTTGGTGAGTACTTTGATATTTTGAGTTTTGTGATAAGAGTAGGAATAGAAGTTTTTCGGAAATAACTCCGCAGACAGGAACACGTGTTTCCGACACACCCCTCCCTAGTGATTGGCCTATCCAATGTTTGTCAGAGATCTTGGCAAGGGTATTCACTCTTCCAAAACCTATACAAACCCGACGGAGTTATTTTCAGAATGCGTCTATTACTGCCTTTTTGATATTTTGAGTTTCGTTCTTGGTACAGTTATCCTGTGGAAATGATTGAGAAACAGACTTGTCTTTCAGTGTTGTCCAGTGTTGGACAATAGGTCAGTTAGACCTGGATTGAAAATATAAATTCCCCCCGTGGGTTAGGGGGAGTCCCATATTGGTTGGGACGAGAAAGAATTTACCCGATGCTCCCCAGCATGTCGTAAGAGGCGACTAACGGATTCTGTTTCTCCTTTTACCCTTGTTAAGTGTTTCTTGTATAGAATATAGTCAATTTTTGTAAAGATTTTAGTCAAGCAGTATGTAAGAAATGTTAAGTCCTTTGTACTGGAAACTTGCATTCTCACAGTAAGGTAATATATTGTACTACGTTGCAAGCCCCTGGAGCACATTTTTGATTAGTGCTTTTGTGAACAAGAAACAATTAACAAGTGGCTCTATCCCATCTTCCCCCTTCCCCCGTCGCGATATAACCTTCGTGGTTGAAAACGACGTTAAACACCAAATAAAGAAAGAAAGAAAGAAAGAAAGAAAATATAAATCGGTCAAAATGTCCTGGCTGCGAAAAATTGTTGTGTCAGAAAGCATCCTATGTTTGAAAGCTACGTTGTTGGTACCACTGTGTCAGAAATCATCCTATGTTTGAAAGCTACGTTCTTGGTACCACTGTGTCAGAAAGCATCCTATGTTTGAAAGCTATTGTTGTTGGTACCACTGTGTCAGAAAGCATCCTATGTTTGAAAGCTACGTTGTTGGTACCACTGTGTCAGTGACCCCACGCTCGCCTCATCGCTGTTGTTTTGCGCATGGCCAGCATGAAGGTAATGTTTTGTATCAAGGGGTCCCTGTTATTCCAACAATTTCTTTAGAAAGGTTTCCAGTGAACAGGTGCTCTAATTTCCTTTCTTTATCTCAAACCTTTTCCCATCCGACCCCACCCACCCGACCCCACCCACCTAAAATGAAATCTTACATCTGAACATATGGGGTCGCTATGGCAATGTGAATTCTAGAACGAGAACTTGTTTGGGGTCCTTTACTTTATTGGCAGGTGATCTTTATCTACAGGACAGGTGGAACTCTATGATGTATTGTGTGTGACAGGTACATGACGAGTAGAGGCTACAATAAACGACACACATTAGCCATGGCCAACCCCATATCAGAGATACCCGATGAACTGCAGCAAAAGTTGACGCTACAACCCATCCGCAGCCGCCGCCAGCCCGCTCTGCACTCCCCTACACACACATCAGGTGAGCATTGTTTGGCTTGTTTTGTATGTCTTGCTCTCTATTTCATGCCTTCATCTGGTAGAGAAACAAATAGCCTTCAAATGTCTTCCAAGCTTCACTACAAAATATGTTTCTAACTGTAGAGTAAGTAGTTCAGTTTGTCAAAAAGATCTGTTTGGATCTTACTTGGCAACTTCAATCAGGGGAAGTAATTTGTACCAGCTCTTTGATTTGGTTAGAGGAAAATTTGGTTTGTTTCGAGAATCGGAAGATTGTTTATCTGTAAGATTGTTTATCTGTAGGACTTCTACAGTGTCATTTTATGCTAGTGTGTGTGTGTGTGTGTGTGCGTGTGTGCATGTGTGTGCGCTCCTTAAAAAAAGTCAATCATTTTCACTGCACCTCAAATGGGCGGGGATGTAGCTCAGTCGGTAGCGTGCTGGATTTGTATCCAGTTGGCCGCTGTTAGCGTGAGTTCGTCCCCACGTTCGGCGAGAGATTTATTTCTCAGAGTCAACTTTGTGTGCAGACTCTCCTCGGTGTCCGAACACCCCCCGTGTGTACACGCAAGCACAAGACCAAGTGCGCACGAAAAAGTACGCATGATCCTGTAATCCATGTCAGAGTTCGGTGGGTTATAGAAACACGAAAATACCCAGCATGCTTTTTTCCGAAAACGGCGTATGGCTGCCTAAATGGCGGGGTAAAAAACTGTCATACACGTAAAATTCCACTCGTGCAAAAAACACGATTGTAAGTGGGAGTTTCAGCCCACGAACGCAGAAGAAGAAGAAGAACTGCACCTCAAATACTTGTACACCAAACTTGTCTTCATTTCGGGACTCCTTCAAAGACTTGCGAGATACTTACGCGTGTGTTAGTTTGAGTGTGTTTGTTTAGTAATTAGTTGTGTCTTCAAAAATTTAATCATTTTCAAAACACCTCAAATACCTGTACATCCATCCTGTCCTCAGCACGGGACTCCTTCAAAGACTTGCACTGCCTGCACCTGCCGTCAGAGCGCTTCTCTCCCGTGCGGCGGGCCAGCGACGGGCTGCAGGGGGGCATCCAGAAACACCAGGCCCACCTGGAGAAGATCTACAACCAGACCATCTCCGGGGAAACCACGTCTCCTGTCGCCGGAGGTAGCTCCAGACACAGCAGTCACAGCAGTCTCAAGACACTGCACCAGGAGCACCAGGAGTTACAGGTTAGACACTGTGCTTGCGCACGGTAAAGATCATTAGTTTGCAGCGAAAGTCTTAGGGCTTGGAGAACTCAACACAATATATGCAGGAATAAATAATTTTAAAAATGAGACGCGGTAAAGATCACAAGTTCACTGCGAAAGTCTCAGGGCTTGGAGACCGCATCACAATGTATACAGGAGTTACAGGTTAGACACTGTGCATGCGCACAGTAAAGATCACAAGTTAACAGCAAAAGTAGTAGGGCTTGGAAAACTCAACACAATGTATACAGGAATAAACGATGTAAGACACTGCGCATGCACACTGTAAAGATCACAAGTTCACAGCAAAAGCCTCAGGGCTGGGAGAATTCAGGTATATAGGAATAAACAACTTTAGAAATTAGGTACACAATATCGCAAGTTAGTTTGCAGCGAAAGTCTCAGGGCTTAGAAAACATAAACACAATATATACAGGAGTATACATTTTAAAAATGGGTAGCGCTGTACTGTAGGGAAGCTCACTCTCCCTGGCCCAAGGAGAAAGTGGCCTGAATTTCCATGAGGGTATAACCCCACAGGACTACAGGATAAATTTGGCAAAGAAATGTACAACATTTTGAAGTTAACACATGGTTTTCTTCTGTATATCACTGTCCTTTTTCTGCTCTAACTTTGGTTGTAAATTCCCAAAGTTGTGCCCGTTTCGCACTGAAGGGTGAAATGTTATGCTGTGTATGTCTGACAGATGCAGATGTCCGCGATGCCAGCCAACAGACAGGCAGAACTACAGCAGCAACACCAGCTGCACCGACTGCAGACCTCCTTACAGGTACGTCCCACTCTCTCCCCCTTCCCTCTTTTATCCTCCAGCCGTCCCCCCCCCCCCCCCCTTTCTTTTCCCCCAGAACTTCATTCATGGGAATCAGTTTTTAAATTTTGTATTGCTGTTGTTACATTTTTTTTGTTTCGCAGCCATGACATGATTGTTGATTGGGCATTAGGCTAAGTTGTGTCCCTTAGACTGCATGGGTTGGTTTAGGTTTGGATGTTATTTGGGGTTGAGTTTTGTGAGCACAAAGTCTACGTCAGTCAGCCAGTTCAGATCTGTCCTCTTTCTAATTTCTGCACACGTTTGACATGAAGACGTAATGTTCTAGTCTCTGGACCTGAAGACGTAATGTTCTAGTCTCGAGACAGTGCAGTAGTCAGTGATAGTTGTTCTTGTTTCTCTGACGTTCACTTGCTTTCGCTCTATCTCCTCATCATAAACTTACACTAACTTTCAAGTTGTGATAATGGTCTGCACGCAAACTTTGCAAGCACAGCGACTTACTTCATACACTGTCTTTGAGAATTGTAGACACCTAACTTTGAGCGCTCTTTTACAATATGCACGCCTGATGTTAACACTCACTTTCTCTGCAGTGACAGTCAGGTTCTGCTTCATGTGGAGCTATGCTTCCATAACTGCCTTTTGCAGACCTGTTTACCCTTACGATTTTGGCGTAATTTATTACGATTTTCTGCAAAAAATACGCCATTCCGCTATCCGTGTCAAGACTACGATTTTCATTGAAAAAAAAAAGTTAAAATTTTTTTTTATTTTTTTTATTTTTTTTTATTAATTCAAATGTTTGGCATTGTTTTTTTTCAATGGTAAAATGGGGTGAAAAAGCACATGACTGACCAGAGATCATGTCTGTCTGATGAGACGCTGGAGAGCCTTCTAGTGGTGAAGTCTCGCCCTCACTCATGCGGCAAGCGCAAGTACAGTAGAGTTCAGCGCTTGACACACTGAAAAAGGCCTACAGCGAGCAAAAGAAAAAGAATCAGTGATGCATGTGCTTTTGATGTGATCTTCTTTGAAATTATGATGACTACAAAAACTGACTGATGTGTTTTGTTTGTGAATGATGGACTCATATAGGTGCATGATTGCGTTTCGCAGACACAGTTGTCATGTGCGTTGTAATTGGCGACAAATGCTGGATGATTACTATTTTTGTGCCAGGATTACTATTTTTGGGGCTGAGCATTACTCCAAAACACTTATGGGGGTAAACAGGTCTGCTTTTGACTTTCAAGAAATATTTTCCACAAACTTGGGCTTGATACATGAAAAAGGAATAGATTGGACTTCATACTTGAAAGAGGAATGCCCTGCAGTCCGGACTGACGATCTAACAGCGAACGACAAGAAGAAGAAGACGAAAGAGGAATAAATTGGTCTTGATGCTTGAAAGAGGAATAATTTGGACTTGATAATTGAAAGAGGAATAATTTGGACTTGATACTTGAAAGAGGAATAATTTGGACTTGATACTTGAACAAAATTGGATTGACTTGATACTTGAACAAAATTGGATTCAATACTTAAAGGAGGAATATATTGGACTCAATACTTGCAAGAGGAATAGATTTGTCTCAGTATTTGAAAGAGGAATAGATTGGAGGTGATACTTGAAAGAGGAATAGATGTGACTCAATACTTGAAAGAGGAATAGATTGGATCTGATACTTCAATGAGGAAAAGATTGGAATTAATACATGAAAATAAAATAGATTGGACGTGATACTTGAAAGAGAAAAGATTTTAATTGATATTTATATCTAAAATAAAAAAGAATAGATTGGACTGGATACTTGAAAGAGGAATAGATTGGACTTTAACCTTGGTATGCAGATAGCCCCCTCCATGCATGGCTCTGTTTCAACAGGGTGCAGATTAGCATGAGTAGGCGATGAGGGGGGAGGACATTTTGTATCAGTGTTAGTTATGTTTCTGTTTGTACCTCTCTGCTTCTGCTTTGCATGTAAGATCTGTGGACTTGTTTCTCTTACTCTCTGTTTACTCAGATTTACTTATCAACTAAATTGCATTTTGAGTTTGAGTCAACACTTGCTAGTTGTTTGTGTATTTCGTTCTCTGCATGTTTTCATTTCATAAGATTTAAAAAAAAAAAAAAATGACTGTGCTTGTTTGATTTTAACCTGTTTCTTTTGCTATTTCAGTATGGATTTTCCCAGCTTACGTTTTGATGTTTTTAACGTTTGAGTTGTTCTTGTGTAGCGGGGTGTACCTGCTTGGCTTCAAGTGTTTGTTGACCTGCGTTGCTTTTTTCAGGCCTTCCAAATGTCTTCGCCTCGCTCTCCCTCCCCTTTTGCACATTGTATGACCCTCGGTTGGCATTCGCATTTTGCAACCGGCACGGTTGGCCTAGTGGTAAGGCGTCCGCCCCGTGTTCGGGAGGTCGTGGGTTCGAACCCCGGCCGGGTCATACCTAAGACTTTAAAATTGGCAATCTAGTGGCTGCTCCGCCTGGCGTCTGGCATTATGGGGTTAGTGCTAGGACTGGTTGGTCCGGTGTCAGAATAATGTGACTGGGTGAGACATGAAGCCTGTGCTGCGACTTCTGTCTTGTGTGTGGCGCACGTTAAATGTCAAAGCAGCACCGCCCTGATATGGCCCTTCGTGGTCGGCTGGGCGTTAAGCAAACAAACAAACAAACAAAAATTCGCATTTTGCGTTATTCTTTTTTCCCTCCCCTGTCTGTTTTGTCAAGTGACTTTGATGACCCTACGTTTTGTGTTGTTGTTTTTGTCAAGTGACTTTGATGACCCTACGTTTTGTGTTGTTGTTTTTGTCAAGTGACTTTGATGACCCTATGTTTTGTGTTGTTGTTTTTGTCAAGTGACTTTGATGACCCTACGTTTTGTGTTGTTGTTTTTGTCACGGTCGAGTTGTTTGTTCCTGGCTGTAGTTCTGATCTGTGAGATTTTGTTTGTTGGATAGTTGTGGCACCCGTCCGTCCCCACCCCCCCATCCACACACACACAAGCGTGAATCCCCCATCTCCCACCTCAACCCCCTGATAGTCATATGTGTGCATGTCTGACTATCTCCCCCTCAAAAAGTCTTTGTGAGAAAAAAAAATGTCAAAAACCATTAGCTCTTGCAAGGGGAGAAATCTTCAAATAGTGGATCTTTCATCAGGTACATAAAATTTGCATTTCGAGTGAAAAAGATTGAAAATTAGAATTGATGTTAAATTGTTAAAAAAAAACAAAAGGCATAAAAAAAGTGATAAATGCAAACTCTACAAAATTTGCAAAGGTAAATGCCAAGATACTAGAAAACCTACTCATATGACAAAGGAAGGCAGGGAAAAGAAGTGAGGACCATTCTTAATTACCCCCAAAACAACATGCACACTAGGTTACACAGTTAATATCATAATGACAGACAAAGACACACACAGAGGCACACACACACATGCACGCACACACACACACACACACACACACGCACACACACACACACACACACACACACACACACACACACACACACACCCACAAACGCATACACAAACACCCACACACACACACACACACACAACCAACCCTAACGTCCACTATTTGAGGATTTCTCTCCTTGCAAGAGCTAATGGTTTTTGACTGGGGTTTTTTTTCTCACAAAGACTGACTTTTTGAGGGGGAGATAGTCAGACAAGCACACATATGACTATCAGGGGGTGCTATTCAGGCTAGCCAAAAGATGCAGCCTTCCCACTTTGGGTGGTATCCCCTTATTCTACTTGTGTTGAAAAGCTTGTGCAGCTATAACTTGAGGAGGAAAGAGGGGCAGGGAGGATGACGAGTTTTAGTTGACCCCACTCTCACTTTTCATTCCTTTATCTTAGTTTTGTTCTTGTTTTGTGTGTGTGTTTTTTTGTGTGTGTGCATGCTTTGTGTGTGTGTGTGTGTGTGTGTGTCTGTGTGTGTGTGTGTGTGTGTGTGTGTGCATGCATGCATGCATGCCGGGTGTGTGTGTGTCTGTGCGTGCGTGCATGTGAGCATGTGTTTTATTGTTTTAGGAGTAAAAGGGGGTATGTTTTGTGTCAGGAGCTGTTCCTTCATTCAGAGATGCCAGAGGCAATGTTGACAGAATGTGTTGTAGTGCTGTGTGTTTGTCTTGGCGCATGTCACGTCCTGTGCATCACTGGGGCTGTCTTGACTCGGCTGAGACGACTGTGTCTTACCCTCCCTCCGTCTGCACCGTCTCACAATAACTCCTTTTCTTTCCGTGTTGTGTGCTATCTTTTGTCAGCAACATCTGTCAGCAAAGTCTTTGTTTCCACGTTGTGTGCTATCTTTTGTCAGCAAATTCTTTGTTTCTGCAGGGTCTTACCCCCCTGTCTCCATTTCAAGGTGCTGCAGAAGGAACCTATCCGCCATCACACTCTGCACTCCCATCACCCCCCCCCCCCCCCCCCCCTGACCCCATCTGATGCACTTGTTGTCTGATCTATGAGTTGAATGTAGGTGTCAAAGTCGAAGTGTACTACACAGGTCAAGAATGCAGCTGCCTGTGCATGCATGTTTTGAGGGAACAACATGGCTAGTGATGCTTGAATGGCATGATCTATTTTATGTTGTCAATCTTGAGTTGTTGTTGTAATAGTTGTCAGTTTTCAGTTGTTGTTGTTGATGTTGTAATAGTTGTCAATTTTCAGTTGTTGATGTTGTGGTAGTGGTCAATTTTGAGTTGTTGTTGATGTTGTTTTTGCAGCCTCCTGTTATCATCTGTCCTCCGCTGTTGAGCAATGGTTGTTTCTTCCCTTCTACCACCACCTCCTCTAGTTGAGGGTCTGTTTTAGGATCTTTTGTTTTTTGCCCTCCGCCAATGCCCCCCCCCCCCCCCCCCCCCCTCTCACTCCTACCCAATCTACCACCAACCAGCCTGAGTATGGGGCAAAAGAAAGGCCTTTATTGTACAGTGTATTTGCTTGCTTAAACTTGTTTTGTGATACACATTCTGGGAGGTAAATGTTTTTGTTTTGAAATAAACTTATGAAAAAGAATTAAATGTGTATATATATAATTCTGTGATAAGATACAGATTGGTATGATAGTTTAGTGAAAAAGGAAGAGATTTTTCTTGCCATGGCATAAGATAAATGTACCTGTGGCTGAGGATTATTTTTGTCCTTGTAATTTTGTTATAGTTGTGTGGAAAAGAAAGCATGCCTTCTTTTTTAATAACAATAATAACTAAGGGTATTTATATAGCGCAAAAGATGACCTAACATAGTTCTAGGTGCCTTCAACAGAACTTTCCAAAAAGATAATGTGAATGTATTTATGCAAAGTACGGCAAGCTTTATTGTCCGGAATTTGTAACTGTTTATTGGCAAAGTTAGCAAGAGGTTGAAAGAATCAACCCGATTTGAGGACAAGACTCATTTATATCTAACAGTATATCAAGATTTGCAACACTATGATTCCCATTAAGGCCCCCCCAAAAAATAGGTGTGGTTAAGGTAACATAGCCAAAAAAAATAGGGTAGGAAGGTAGGCAATCATTTTTTGTTTAAAACTTTTTTTTCTAATGTGTACAAATTAAACCTACTTGACAGGGAAATAAGTGTGCGACTCGAGCGCTTTCGCTTTCATTGCGTTTTCTGCACTGGGTTTTTTTTAAAAAAATTTTTTTTTTTTTTTTTACAAATGTAATAAAAAGTTATAGGGTCGGCCCCTAAAAATAGGGTAGGTCGGGTTACCGTAACCACACCTATTTTTTTTTTAGGCCTAATGTTCCTGTCAGAGCTAGATTGAGAATGCTGTTTGGGAAGGATGACACTGAATTTTGAGCAAAGAATCATATTAATCTTTGAAGATAGCGCTCTAAATGCATACAACATGTGTAATGGAGTAAGCGAGAGTTATCTGGAACGAATCTCCTGGTACTTGAGAGAATAACAAGCATTGAAATAAACATGTTTGTTAGGCAAAAAAAAAAATAGTCTGTTTATGGTAACCCGACCGACCCTATGTTTTTCGCGCGACCCTGGACTTTTTTTTGGCATTGGGGGGGGGGGGGGGGGGGGGGGGGAAAAAATCTTTTGGTTTTTTTGCAAAATAACGTAAAAATATGGTTTTTGGGAAAAAAAAAAAAAAAATCCCGACCTACCGGCCCTATTTTTTTGGCCTATGTTACCGTAAACAGACCTTTTTTTTGTTGGCCTTATTGTCTCAGGTGCCAGGAGATTGGTTCCGGATCTCGCTTATTCCATTACACATGTCGTATGCATTTAGACCGCTTACTTCCCTTTGGTTATCATATCTCTGAACGGGGCGGGGATGTAGCTCAGTCGGTAGCGCGCTGGATTTGTATCCAGTTGGCCGCTGTCAGCGTGAGTTCGTCCCCACGTTCGGCGAGAGATTTATTTCTCAGAGTCAACTTTGTGTGCAGACTCTCCTCGGTGTCTGAACACCCCCGTGTGTACACGCAAGCACAAGACCAAGTGCGCACGAAAAAGATCCTGTAATCCATGTCAGAGTTCGGTGGGTTATAGAAACACAAAAATACCCAGCATGCTTCCTCCGAAAACGGCGTATGGCTGCCTAAATGGCGGGGTAAAAAACGGTCGTACACGTAAAATTCCACTCGTGCAAAAAAACACGAGTGTACGTGGGAGTTTCAGCCCACGAACGCAGAAGAAGAAGAAGAAGATATCTCTAAACAGCGCTTTGCCTCATTTCCTGGTTTAAGATTCTTTGAAGATGGGATAAGATGAGTTATTTTTAGAAAATGTTTTTGAACTGTGTGAAACAGTGTAGGAACATTCAAGGCCTTTCTTTTGTTGGGTAGACTGGTCCCCTTGTGTAATCCTCCGTGTCCAGTAGGCCCCAGGCTACCGCTACTAAACCTGTGTACATATACCCTAGATCTGTTCTGTACACACCGCTTGACTAGCAACCAAACGTCCCTCTTCTTCACACTCCTTTCTATACTTTGCAGGGTTTTTTAGCTTTATATTTTATCATCATTTTCATTTTTCTTGTGTTTTGAATTAATTAGTCCTAATTTTTGTAGTGGTGGATAATTAGTACAGGAAGCCCGTTTTGTGGACTAACAACCCTCCTCATTCTGTTTACTTTTTGCCTTGTTCTTTGAGCCGAGAGTAAAATATTGATTTCAAGTACATGTAATTGACAGAGACTCAGACGGGCCTAGTTTTGATATCAGTGTGTGTGTTTAAAAATTTGCAGAGTAGGTGCAGTTGTTGAAAATGTAAGACACATACACAATTTGAGTTAAGTCTGAGTTTGTCCCTGTTAAAAGTTGATAGTTTGTATTCCAGAAGCTGACTTTTATTTATTTATTTATTTATTTATTGTTTAATTTATTGTTTTAATTATAGTTTTATTGTTTTATTATTGATATATTTATTTATCTATTTTTTTTATTCAAATCTTTTGTCCCAAAAGTTGACTTGTAAATTATTTTTCGTTTCTGTTTTTGATTCCATTTTGTTTCTTTAAACTCTGCAGTTTGCCATTTCTTTGGTTATTGTTGGCTGTGTGTCTTGCAGAAGCAGACTATGACTTAAACGAAGGGGAAAGTAATGATGCAGACTAACGGATTACGTAAGGCAGAGGAAGGTAGTCATAATTGTAGGCCGCCTGGGATTGTTATACAAAAGCATGATCAAAAATACCTATGATTTATTTGTCTTTTTATTTATTTTTTTGTTTTTTTGTGTTTGATGAGAGGGTTATTGTGTAATGGCATATTTATGTTAAGGGAACTGAGGTATAACGTTACATGTGTTGATCAAAAATGAGAGGTATGACAAATAAAATTTGCTGGGCTTCTGCTTCAAAGTTTTACAGTCGGTGATAGCTTTCCATGAATAGATTTGTGTGTGGTATTTTTTTCATTACAGAACTCTACCCAATGCTCTGTTCCTCGCCTTCCCTCTCCCTCAAACTGCCTGTTTCCAGCAACTTTAAGAACCTGTAGAATTGAAAAGGCTGTTCCAAATTACAATCATTGCACCACCCTTCACTGGTCATAAGGATACCCTGTGGATTTTGCACATATCCCATTTCTGTGTGGACGTTTGATGGTGTTGCCATTTTGTCACATCCAGCACTGGGGATATTGGCACTTGTAATTCTCTTCCTCTTCCCCCTCCCTCTCCTCATGCTCTCACCCCCACCCCCTCATACCTTGGCCATGTTGTGTGTGGGATCACAGTGTGATTGTAGCCTTTAGTCCTTGTTGATAGCAGCCTCAACAGTCCCCTTGTATCTAGTACACAGTGTGATTGTAGCCTTTAGTCCTTGTTGATAGCAGCCGTAACAGTCCCCTTGTATCTAGCACACAGTGTGATTGTAGCCTTTAGTCCTTGTTGATAGCAGCCTTAACAGTCCCCTTGTATCTAGTACACAGTGTGATTGTAGCCTTTAGTCCTTGTTGATAGCAGCCGTAACAGTCCCCTTGTATCTAGCACACAGTGTGATTGTAGCCTTTAGTCCTTGTTGATAGCAGCCATAACAGTCCCCTTGTATCTATCACACAGTGTGATTGTAGCCTTTAGTCCTTGTTGATAGCAGCCTTAACAGTCCCCTTGTATCCAGTACACAGTGTGATTGTAGCCTTTAGTCCTTGTTGATAGCAGCCGTAACAGTCCCCTTGTATCTAGTACACAGTGTGATTGTAGCCTTTAGTCCTTGTTGATAGCAGCCTTAACAGTCCCCTTGTATCTAGTACACAGTGTGATTGTAGCCTTTAGTCCTTGTTGATAGCAGCCGTAACAGTCCCCTTGTATCTAGCACACAGTGTGATTGTAGCCTTTAGTCCTTGTTGATAGCAGCCTCAACAGTCCCCTTGTATCTAGCACACAGTGTGATTGCAGCCTTTAGTCCTTGTTGATAGCAGCCTCAACAGTCCCCTTGTATCTATCACACAGTGTGATTGTAGCCTTTAGTCCTTGTTGATAGCAGCCGTAACAGTCCCCTTGTATCTATCACACAGTGTGATTGTAGCCTTTAGTCCTTGTTGATAGCAGCCATAACAGTCCCCTTGTATCTAGCACACAGTGTGATTGTAGCCTTTAGTCCTTGTTGATAGCAGCCTTAACAGTCCCCTTGTATCTAGTACACAGTGTGATTGCAGCCTTTAGTCCTTGTTGATAGCAGCCTTAACAGCCCCCTTGTATCTAGCACACAGTGTGATTGTAGCCTTTAGTCCTTGTTGATAGCAGCCGTAACAGTCCCCTTGTATCTAGCACACAGTGTGATTGTAGCCTTTAGTCCTTGTTGATAGCAGCCTCAACAGCCCTTGTATCTAGCACACAGTGTGATTGCAGCCTTTAGTCCTTGTTGATAGCAGCCTCAACAGCCCTTGTATCTATCACACAGTGTGATTGTAGCCTTTAGTCCTTGTTGATAGCAGCCGTAACAGTCCCCTTGTATCTAGCACACAGTGTGATTGTAGCCTTTAGTCCTTGTTGATAGCAGCCGTAACAGTCCCCTTGTATCTAGCACACAGTGTGATTGTAGCCTTTAGTCCTTGTTGATAGCAGCCGTAACAGTCCCCTTGTATCTATCACACAGTGTGATTGTAGCCTTTAGTCCTTGTTGATAGCAGCCGTAACAGCCCCCTTGTATCTAGCACACAGTGTGATTGTAGCCTTTAGTCCTTGTTGATAGCAGCCGTAACAGTCCCCTTGTATCTAGCACACAGTGTGATTGTAGCCTTTAGTCCTTGTTGATAGCAGCCGTAACAGTCCCCTTGTATCTAGTACACAGTGTGATTGTAGCCTTTAGTCCTTGTTGATAGCAGCCGTAACAGCCCCCTTGTATCTAGCACACAGTGTGATTGTAGCCTTTAGTCCTTGTTGATAGCAGCCGTAACAGTCCCCTTGTATCTAGCACACAGTGTGATTGTAGCCTTTAGTCCTTGTTGATAGCAGCCGTAACAGTCCCCTTGTATCTAGCACACAGTGTGATTGTAGCCTTTAGTCCTTGTTGATAGCAGCCGTAACAGCCCCCTTGTATCTAGTACACAGTGTGATTGTAGCCTTTAGTCCTTGTTGATAGCAGCCGTAACAGTCCCCTTGTATCTAGTACACAGTGTGATTGTAGCCTTTAGTCCTTGTTGATAGCAGCCGTAACAGTCCCCTTGTATCTATCACACAGTGTGATTGTAGCCTTTAGTCCTTGTTGATAGCAGCCTCAACAGTCCCCTTGTATCTAGCACACAGTGTGATTGTAGCCTTTAGTCCTTGTTGATAGCAGCCTTAACAGTCCCCTTGTATCTAGTACACAGTGTGATTGTAGCCTTTAGTCCTTGTTGATAGCAGCCTTAACAGTCCCCTTGTATCTAGTACACAGTGTGATTGCAGCCTTTAGTCCTTGTTGATAGCAGCCTTAACAGCCCCCTTGTATCTATCACACAGTGTGATTGTAGCCTTTAGTCCTTGTTGATAGCAGCCATAACAGTCCCCTTGTATCTATCACACAGTGTGATTGTAGCCTTTAGTCCTTGTTGATAGCAGCCGTAACAGCCCCCTTGTATCTATCACACAGTGTGATTGTAGCCTTTAGTCCTTGTTGATAGCAGCCTCAACAGTCCCCTTGTATCTAGTACACAGTGTGATTGTAGCCTTTAGTCCTTGTTGATAGCAGCCATAACAGTCCCCTTGTATCTATCACACAGTGTGATTGTAGCCTTTAGTCCTTGTTGATAGCAGCCTTAACAGTCCCCTTGTATCTATCACACAGTGTGATTGTAGCCTTTAGTCCTTGTTGATAGCAGCCTTAACAGTCCCCTTGTATCTAGTACACAGTGTGATTGTAGCCTTTAGTCCTTGTTGATAGCAGCCTCAACAGTCCCCTTGTATCTAGCACACAGTGTGATTGTAGCCTTTAGTCCTTGTTGATAGCAGCCGTAACAGTCCCCTTGTATCTATCACACAGTGTGATTGTAGCCTTTAGTCCTTGTTGATAGCAGCCGTAACAGTCCCCTTGTATCTAGCACACAGTGTGATTGTAGCCTTTAGTCCTTGTTGATAGCAGCCTCAACAGCCCTTGTATCTATCACACAGTGTGATTGTAGCCTTTAGTCCTTGTTGATAGCAGCCTTAACAGTCCCCTTGTATCTAGCACACAGTGTGATTGTAGCCTTTAGTCCTTGTTGATAGCAGCCGTAACAGTCCCCTTGTATCTAGCACACAGTGTGATTGTAGCCTTTAGTCCTTGTTGATAGCAGCCTTAACAGTCCCCTTGTATCTAGTACACAGTGTGATTGTAGCCTTTAGTCCTTGTTGATAGCAGCCATAACAGTCCCCTTGTATCTATCACACAGTGTGATTGTAGCCTTTAGTCCTTGTTGATAGCAGCCTTAACAGCCCCCTTGTATCTATCACACAGTGTGATTGTAGCCTTTAGTCCTTGTTGATAGCAGCCATAACAGTCCCCTTGTATCTATCACACAGTGTGATTGTAGCCTTTAGTCCTTGTTGATAGCAGCCGTAACAGTCCCCTTGTATCTAGTACACAGTGTGATTGTAACCTTTAGTCCTTGTTGATAGCAGCCATAACAGTCCCCTTGTATCTATCACACAGTGTGATTGTAGCCTTTAGTCCTTGTTGATAGCAGCCGTAACAGTCCCCTTGTATCTAGCACACAGTGTGATTGTAGCCTTTAGTCCTTGTTGATAGCAGCCATAACAGTCCCCTTGTATCTAGCACACAGTGTGATTGTAGCCTTTAGTCCTTGTTGATAGCAGCCATAACAGCCCCCTTGTATCTATCACACAGTGTGATTGTAGCCTTTAGTCCTTGTTGATAGCAGCCATAACAGTCCCCTTGTATCTATCACACAGTGTGATTGTAGCCTTTAGTCCTTGTTGATAGCAGCCGTAACAGTCCCCTTGTATCTAGCACACAGTGGAACCCCCTTTTATGTCCTCCAAAAATCGGACAAAATCGGGTCTAGAAAGGACGTAGTCTTTAACTGGAAAAAAATCTACAGAGTTTATGAAACAGAACATGTGGGAAAACAGGGTCTCGGTGGGTGGGGTTAAACCAGGGGACTTGAAAGGGGTTCCGCTGTAGTACGTGTAGTATTGTTAGGAAAGGTGACATTTCATTGCTCTGTAATCAATATAAATTTGAGGGTTTGACCTCCCCCCCCCCCCCCCCCTTTCTCTTTCCTTGATACCTTGGTGGCAAGTGACAATGTAGTGCACAGTTTGTAAATGTCTGCAAGTTGTACCTACCCTCCACAGCACAGGGTTCACTCGAGGAGAACCCCTGCAAGATGGAATCTACTTGAGGGAAAACACCTGTAAAACAAAATCTGCTTAAGGGAGAACCCCTGTAAGACGAAATCTGCTTAAGGGGAAAACCCTGCAAGACAAACTCTGCTTAGGGGAAAACCCTTGTAAGACAAAATCTGCTGAAGGGAAAACCCCTGTAAGACGAAACCTGCTTAGGGGAAAACCCCTGTAAGATTAAATCAGCTTAAAAGAAAACCCCATGTAAGATGAAATCTGCTTAAGGGAAAACCCATGTAAGTTGACATCTGCTTAAGGGAAAACCCATGTAAGACAAAAAAATCTGCTTAAAGGAAAAACCCTGTAAGATGAAATCTGCCTAAGGGAGAACCCCTGTAAGACAAAAATCTGCTTACGGAAAAATCCCTGTAAGATGAAATCTACTTCAGGGAAAACCCCTGTAAGATGAAATCTACTTAAGGGAAAACCCCTGTAAGATGAAACATGATTTAGGCAAAACCCCGGTAAGATGAAATCTGCTTAAGGTGAACTTACTAAGAGTTGATAGCTTTGCTTCATCTGCTAGTTGTCAACTTACCTAAGGCCCCCCCCCCCCCCCCCCCCCCCCCCCAAAAAATAAATCTGTTTTACGGTATCCCGACCGACCCTATTTATTACCGCGACCCTAGACTTTTTTTTGGCATTTGGAAGGAAAAAAAGGTCTGTTTTTTGGCAAAATAACTTGAAAATATGTGGTTTTTTAAGAAAGAAAAAAAAACGACCTACCGACCCTATTTTGTTGGCCTATGTTACCTTAAACAGACTATATATTTTTTTTTTTTGCCTAAGAGAGAGGTTGTGCAGAGAACTGCATCTTTCAATAATGTTTGGTTTAATAAATAAAGAAGGAGTGTTATTCAAATATCTGTTCCCTTTTTGCCTCGGAACTGCACTTTGCAGTGGAGCTGTGTAGAAAACTTGCAGATTTAGGAACTGTGCATGACATGAAGGGGAAGTATCATGGAGAGTTGGTGCTACTGTACAGCGGTGACTAATGACCTGACCCTCATGGTGTGGATCTAATGTGTACCCAGGGCATGATGTTTATTGTGTACCTTATCCTTTCTCCCTGTAGACTCATTGTCATATGCATTTGTTATGAGATGAAGTGTATATATGGAGGACACAGTGTGTTTAGCATGCATTGGGACTGGAAGGGTAGGAGGGGGGGGGGAGGTGATACCCCTCTCTCTCTCTCTGTCTCTATCTCTTTCTCTGTCTCTGTCTCTCTCTCAGTCTCTCTTTCTCTCTCTGTCTCTGTCTCTCTCTCAGTCTCTCTGTCTCTCTTTCTGTGTGTGTGTGTGCCTCTGTCTCTCTCTGTCTCTCTCTTTCTCTCTCTCTCTGTCTTTCTCTCTATCTCTGTCTTTCTCTCTCTCTCTCTCTCTCTCTCTCTCTCTCTCTCTCTCTCTCTGTCTTTCTCTCTCTCAGTCTCTCAGTCTCTCTCTCTCTCTCTCTCTCTCTCTCTCTCTCTCTCTCTCTCTCTCTCTCTCTCTCTCTCTCTCTCTGTCTATCATTCTCTCTGTCTCTCTCTGTCTCTGTCTGTCTGTCTGTCTGTCTGTCTGTCTGTCTCTCTCTCTCTCTCTCTCTCTCTCTCTCTCTCTCTCTCTCTCTCTCTCTCTCTCTCTCTCTCTCTCTCTCTGATTTTAACAGTGCATTCTTTCTTTTAAAAACAATGTAATTTTTAATGGCTTAAATTTTCTGTCTATGGTCGCAAAATTCCTGCCTTTTTTTTATTCAAGTTCTGCGGCAGGGCAAACTTTTTATGCAAACATTTCAGTCTTAAAATGTTTATTTTGTTGCTGAACATAGCTTGCTTTGTTATGTTTTCTCAAAAATGCACATGCTGTATATTGCGGTGATGCCTGCTTTGAAAATATGCATTGCGCTCTGCATGTGTGCTTTTACTTTAATTTTAGATTTTAGATTTCAGAAGAAGGTTTAGTGTTGCTCTCAGATATGCTTGTATCAGTTTTTTGAAAGGAGACAGCTGTGTTTTTTTCTTCTGTCTTTTTTTTTTTTTTTTTTTTTTTTTTTTTTTTTTTTTTTTTTGCTGTATTTTCTGGGGTTTATTTTTTTGTAATAGTTTTTTTTAGTAAAAGGAAAAACTCATGATCACTTAGTAAGGAGTTTTTTTGTTGTTGTAAATTTGGAATAAAAACACCACCATTTGTTTTATGCTGATAAAAATTGCTTCTTGTAATTGCTTCTTAGCTTTATCGACATGAAGTTAGGATCTGAATTTCCTAGTTCATTCAGAAATGTCAGGAAGTTGTTTTCACCAAGATTTACTTTCATTTTTATGAATTGTGCAGTTTTCACTTTCAAAGAATGTATAAAAAAAAAATGCTTACTTCAGCTGTGATGTAGTATATTGTAGCACTTTGAGAGTCGGGAAACACTGTCATTACTCATAAAACCAAAATACATTAGTACCTTTTTATTTTAATGTCTATAAATAGAAAATCACAGATTTGTGCAGACTTCATACTTGACACTGACATTATAATCTGGACATCGTAAATGATGTATTGACTATCGGGCATTAACCAAACACAATTTTACACAGCTTCAGTAGCTGAATTCTGGAAATAACTCCTTCAGAAGAGTTGCTCCCCTTTGAAACAGTGAGCCAAACATTGGCCACTGATATGGACTAATGGGAGCAATCAAGGATTTTAGCCAATATTCTCCAATGAGCATATTTTTGAAAGAAAAAGGTATCTTGTGAAACAGACACATCAAGAATCCCATTATTATCAGATGGAAATGTAATACTGTATGAGACTGACGAAAAGAGGTAATATATGAGATTGCTATGTGATGGGATGTGGGATCTGGTGGGTCTTGTGAACTAAGGGGAGGCACTGGTGTTAAAAGCGATTTTTTTTGTTTGATGACTCTCGGGTAAAACACATTTGTAGTGTTAAAGTACTCAGTCCATCTCCTAAGAAAAAGGTGTTTTTTTTAAATTTAGGCCATTGGTTGCCATGGTAGCAATCCAAGATGGCCGCCAAACCGCCCCTTTTTAAAACCCTAAGGCTTTTACAAAACACCCTGGAGTTTTGTTTTGATGCTTGTTATTTATACTTTAGCACAATGCCCAGGTCTAATGAGAGGCTTTTTTTGATATTTTGAGTCATTCAAAAGATATCAGTGATGAAAATGAGTGATGTTAAATTTCATGAAAAAACGCCCCAAAAGAGGGTATAACTTCTCACAAAAAAAAAAATTCAACAAAACGCTCACATTAGACCTCAGAAATACCACACTCAAGATGTATGCAAAGTTTCAACAACGCAAGTTTATTAGAAAAAAAGCCTTAGGCTTTTAAAGTGTCAAAAATGTTATTTTGAGTAAACGGACAAAATGTGTTAAAAACTAAGTTTTTGCATATAAATGCTTGCCAAACATGTAACAAAACAACATAGACTTCGAAATCAAGTCTTGTCGAATAACGTAGAAAGAACATAAACTGCATTCAACAAAATATAAAAAAATATGAGCCGTTGTTTCTAGGTCAATGTGGTAAAAAGTCATCAGCAATATGCATTCTGCTTTGAGTATGCCCATGACTACCAACTGAGCTTGCCGCAATGTTCTGGTTATGCCATCCCAGGGCCATAGACCTGGCCTTCTTGTGCATGTTCAGCTCGCACAGCTAAACGACGCTGGCGGGCGTAGTCCCTGCGCTGGTCCCTGGCACGAGCAGTGACAGCAGCGTCAGCCTGGCTTATCCTGCGGTGATCCCTCTTGCCCAGCGACTCAAGGGTGGACAGTGTCAGGTCAACATATAGTTTGTTCATGACCCGGGTGACCTCAAAGGCCCCCTCGTTAAAGGTCGTCACTGCCCTAGCTGTTGCACCGTCAACCCGCCCTTTACCCATGAAGACGGTCTTTGGGCACCTCAGCCACACCAGGTTGTTGAGGGACTCGTTGGTGTTCTGAGTCCCTCCGTGCTGCATCCTCTTCAAAAGCGCCTCGTCAGACATCCTCCTGAAGACAGGCACCATCTTCTCTGCCACTTGAGGAGTCAAGAAGGTGTGGGAGGGGGCGTCGTTGTGTGATGGGGGCTCTGTTCCAGCGATCAGGGCCCTCTGGTAGAAACACCAGGTATCAGGAGAGGTAGGGCACCTGTGGTGAAAATGCCTTTCATCAGTCGACATGCAGTGGTAGAGGGTGGACCAGATTGATGACCGCATCTTGTCGATGTTGTCCAGGTTGTTGACGATGGCCCCCCTATAGTACTTCTGAATGCTGTCGCATTTTCCCTCTGTGAGGCGCCCCACTCCCTTGCCACCAAGTCGTTCAGCCTTGGCCAGCTTCCTTAGGGCAGTACCCATGCGCTTGTGGGCGTGGTTCACACAGTCCAGCTTCTCGACCTGCACACCTGGGTACGGGTCTAGCTCCACCACAGCTTTGAAAGCAGACGAGTCCCCGTCACACAGCATCTCGGTGTAGCGAAAGTCGTGCATCCTGATTGACCGACCCCACAACACCTTGGCAGCTTCCTGCTCCATGGCTTTGCTTGAAGCAACATGGTTTTGGCAGCACTTTGGAGCGTGGGCAGCACGCCAGGCTTCCATCTCCTCAGCTGGAAGGTTCTGGGCCTCATGAAGCTTGCAGGTATGGCAATACTTGGACATAACATGAAAGTCAACAACCAGTCCTGTCAAGACATCAATAACGACTCCAACTCCGTAGAGAGATGTGAAGCCCCTCTTCTGCCAGGTGCCATCAAAGGAGACACTGATGTCCATAGTCCGCATTTCCCCGTGGTTTATCTCCTCTTGCAGGTCTGGGTCGACTTCTGCGTAGGCCTTGCGGATGTGGGTGGCACTTTGGAAAAGAGCCTCTTCTCCAGCTCCTATCTCAGCTTCTGAAAAAATAAACATAAATTCTAAATTGTTGTTTTTTTATCATGGACATATTCAGTCATAGATTACCGCCATCCCCCTCCTTCAACTATCTTGAACACAAAACTTGTTATGGAAAAAAGTGTGTATGTGTGTGTGTGGTGTGGACAGTTATGTATTGAATAGTTAATTTATCATCAAAAGGGTATTTTCGAATGTTACTAGGGTATAGGAGCTTATATGTACATGTAGTAAACTAATATTGCTATTGCACATGCAGTTCAAAACTAATGCCATAATGCACACAAGAGCTATGACAGTTATGGCTTTTTATTTGGCAGTGTGAATGCTTGTGTGATTATGCCAAAATGCTGTGAATAAGAGAGAGTGACACCTACTACCACCCAGATGCGACTATCAGTATCAACAATAATTTTACCCAACCTTAAAAAAAAGAAAGGGAATTATTCAATGTCAAACACACAGCAAGAATCCAACACATTTACAACATTATCTCTGAATCTGATTTTTAAATATGTTGTTCAGTTTCCTTGCAACATATTATTGTTGCTTTTGTTATTCGTGCAACACACACACACACACACACACACACACACACACACACACACACACACACACACACACACACACACACACACACAGCAGAAGCAGCAACAACAACAACAAAGTTTTCAAAAGATAAAAACAACAACAACAACAACAATCATGTACAAAGCTGTCAAAATGATGAACAAATACATACCAGTTACGCGCTTATCAGCCGCTTGGAAGCTCTGCAAAACTGGGGCTGGCATCCCCATAACAGCTCCAAACTTCTGGAGTGATGCATGACTGGCGCCGATCTCATGGCTGAACAGTGCCATTCGGGTGTTGATGTCAAAGGGCTTGTTCTTTTGCTCAGTATGGTTTTCTCTTGGCGAAGACATGCCCATTTTCTCATAGCCACAGCCGGAGCAACGAAGCTTCAGCTTGCTCGCGAATCCCTTGTTTTCCTTTTCCCCGTCCGCGTTTTTTTCCACCACACTGACGTCAAGTCCTGGTTCCAGGCACTCGGGACACAGAGCTTCACACACCAGCCTTGTCAGCTGGTGAACACTGACGATGGTGTAGTCCTGCTCCATCCCCTCTGGTACAGGGATATCAAAATTGGCTGCATCAATTTTTCTTCTGGAGGAAGAAACATGAAGTGGACCATGTCCTTCGCTCGCACTTGCAGTCGTAGCAGACGAACAAATTGCTCCGTCGAGTCGCACTTTTTTCCCGGCCTGATCAACGCGAGCATTCACAAGTGAACCGAATCTACCAGATGTGATTTTTCTCGGCATCTCTAGTGTTGAAAATGGGCAAAGCTGACGAAAAACCGGTTTCCAGAAAGATTATGAACGAGAAGTGCAGTTGTGAATATTTCGCGCTGTTGTTGAAGATTCTCAGCAGACGACAATAACACTGCATTATGGGAAGGCCGAGTTTGGCCAACCTGTCCCGGGAATGAACGGAGTTATATATCTGCAAAACGATTGGTCGATTGTAAAATTTGTTTATACGAACTGTTCCGAGCTCATCATCGGTTTACTTCGGCCCGTAGGAATGTCTCACGTTTCATTCGCAAACTGCAAGAAAACCGTCAACGGAAATTCCCGCTGGTCGCGTCACAACTAATTTGCATACAAAGAAAGACAACTCTTTTCAGACATACAATTATGTACGCTGTTCACGGTACCCAAAGAGCGTTGTCAACCCTAAAAGAGACACAACTTTTTGCTGTTTTGTGATTTTATTTTCCAAATATGCAGACACATACATTGTTTATTCAACTGTTTCGACCGTTTATTGATATTTTTGATGTAAGATACATGCATCAGAGTGTCAAGAAGAGGTTCAATAGCCAAAATCAGAAAGAAAACAAAAATGACCAGGGAACCAAAAAATCACTTTTTTCACTGTGGTGTCTGGCCTTAAGTGACTAAGAGTTGTGTGTTGTGTTTGTTGCAGGGTGGCTGCGTACCGCACACCGGTGCCCCATCTCCCCCGCAGCCCTCCTCCCCCCGGTGCAGTCGGCACCACCCGGTCCTCGAGGGCGGTGCACCTCCGAGCGACCCAACACAACTTCAGCAGCGTCTTCAGCGCCTGCACCTCATCCAGCGCACAGCCCCCCTCTCCCCCCACCATTCCTCACCATCCTCCCCCACCCCCTCAGTCACCCCCCCGCCCCTGCAGCCCCTCTCCCTCCCCCAGCTGTCTGCGTTGGCCCAGCGGTCCGACTCCCCGCCCAACCTCTCCCATCTCCTGCACTCTCGTACCTCCCCCCTTCAGCGCGCCTCCCCCCCGCCACCATCCGCCTTCCTCAACCTGTGCGCCATCAGGGAGGACTCGGCCGACCAACAAGAGAACGACACGGAGATGGTGGACGAGGAGCACCTCCGGGAGAACATTCAAGTTCAAGGTCAGCTGGAGGCGCTGGCGGCCCTTCGCCGAGCGTCCTCGGGGACCCCGCCTTTCCGCACCTACCCCGCCTGCAACCCCATGATCAGCATCACGGACACGCACGGTCACGTGACAGATGTCGACACCACAGGTCAGGAGGGGGGTCGTGACACGGGGTCGCCGTCCAGCCCGGTGACCCGCAGCGACCCCCGGGGTCAGGGTCAGGCTCAGCAGAGTAGCGTCCCTTCCTGGATGGCGGGGATGTCGCTGGCTGGGAGTCTCAGCTCCTACCCCTTCTCGTTTCTGCAGGGCTTCGGGCTGATCAACACCAACCTGGCCAGCATTCCCCCGGTCAACGGGGACGCCTCCCACCACAACCACCCCGACCTCTCCTCTATCCACGCCTGGGCCAAGGCGGCTCAGAGTACTGCAGGGGGCGCCACCGCTCACAGTCCTCGCACGCCCTCTCACCTGGCCAAGACACACCCCCACATCCTCACCTCCCCCACCCACCACCGCGGCCACTCCCACGCCTCGCGTTTCCGGCGCCACAACACGTTCCACGACTCGCGGGACATGAGTTTCTACAACGCCTACCTGGCGAGCACGGCCCCCCTGGTCGACTTCTCTGTGTCCAACCGTGTGCTGGGGCGCTCGCAGCGAGCAGACTTACACGCTCGACAGTTCGCATCCTCCCCCTCCTCCCCCACCTGGAAAACGGCGCCGCAGTCAGGGGCCAGTCCCGCGTCCTTCACCGGCTTCTTCTCTCAACCAGCCTCTCCGCTGCACCAGCCTAGTTATGGTGTTTGTGACGTGCGAGAGACGTTCTCCTCTCCCCCCTCCACCCTCAACTCCTGCTTTCCTTCCAGCTCCGGGCTTGAGCCTCGTTTCTCTGCGGCCGCCCCCTCCAGTCATTCCGACTCTAACCTCTCGCACTCTCCCTATGGCGTCAGCCCCCACCGACAGTCCCCCGTGCACCCCCAGTCCCCCATCCACTCTCACTCTTCGCTCCACCACCCCCAGTCCCCTGTCCATCGTCAGTCGCCCGTTCACCACCACTCTCCCTGCCATTCCCCCGTCCCCCAGTCCCCCCATCGACAGTCCCCCATCCCCCAGTCCCCCCATCGCCAATCCCCCATTCCTCAGTCCCCCCATCGCCAATCCCCCATTCCACAGTCCCCCCATCGCCAGTCCCCCATTCCTCAGTCCCCCCATCGCCAATCCCCCCTCTCCCATTGCCAGTCCCCCATCCCCAGTCCCCCCATCGCCAGTCCCCCATTCCCCAGTCTCCTCATCGCCAGTCCCCCTACTCCTCCCCGTGTCAGTCCCCCCTGCTAGGCGAGCGTGACCTGTTTGGACGTTCAGCGTTGGACGGCAGCATGTCTCGCTTACTGGAGCTGGCCCCCGCCGGCCCGCGGACTGTCGACGACGTTGTGCTGGCCATCAAAGACGCTCTGGACTCCGTCTGTCCCTCCGTGGCGTACGAGCGCTTGGAGAAGAGGTTCCGACTCCAGCAGGCGGACCTGGAGATGGAGGTCGAGGTGTGTGACGGGGAGGGGGAGATCCCCCCCGGGTTGCACGTGCGCAAACTGTCGGGCGACCACACGCACTACGCCGCACTCTGCAACCATCTGCTGGCCTGCGTCAACAACTGACGTCACGCTCCCCTCCCTCATCGGGGGGTACGCTGGGAGGGGGTGGGTGAATTGAATTGTACCCCACCCTCCCTCGCTGGGGGCTAGGCTGGGAGGGGGTAGGGGAGTTGAGTGTAATTGTATGTCGCTAATGTTTGGGGCTGGGTTTCAGTGTGAGTGCTTCAGATGAATGGATGTTTTTGATTGTGGAAGTTGTCGCGATGTTGGTATGGCGTGCTTGACTTGAGATGATTTTTACCTGAGATTTTAGTCATCGGTGTGTGAGATTTGGCTTGTGTGTGTGTGCGTGTGTGAGACTTCCATACAGAGAAACAATGCATGAATGGATTGTGTTCAGGGAAAGGAAGGAAGTGTTTGCCAAAGTTTTCAATTCTGATCAGCCTGTACATATGCGTGAGAACAGAATGTTGCCCGTTGACATCAAGTTTTAAATGCTGCACTTGCTGGGAGAAAAGAATGTTGCCCGTTGACATCAAGTTTTAAATGCTGCACTTGCTGGGAGAAAAGAATGTTGCCCGTTGACATCAAGTTTTAAATGCTGCACTTGCTGGGAGAAAAATAGTGACTGTACTTAAAGTCTCTTCATGAATGTTTGTAAGTTAAATTGGTTCTGAGAGAAACTGCACAATGCCACTTGCTGAGATGTGTGTTGTTGACTGTATAGATACAGCTACACAGACAGTACCGCACTCTTGACCAATGACTGATACAATGGTTCAAAGTTAAACGTGATACATTGGGTAATAGTCGACCAAAACTTAATGTGGGTCACACTTTTAAGACACTCTATGAAACTTAAAGTCTGTAGGTAGCTAGAACAGATATATATGTCCGTCTTAAAAGGAAGGTGTTTTTATTTTATTTTAACTTGTTTATAGGGGCTGTGCAAAGCAATGCTAATGCTATGTTGACATTCCTACTGACCTGTGTTTGCACATTAGGCAACAAAAAAAAAGTCTGTTTACGGTAACATAGGCCAAAAAATAGGGTCGGTAGGTCGGGATTATTTTTTTTAATTTTTTTCCCCAAATGCCAAAAAAAGTCTAGGGTCGCGCAAAAAAAAATAGGGTCGGTCGGGTTACCGTAAACAGACTATATTTTTTTGTTGGCCTTAAGTGAAGAAGGCTTGTAGAAGGAAGAAAATAGACAGGGGGTTGGGGTGGGAGGGGGGATGTTTGCCTGCTTAGGTAGCTAACCCTAACCCTTTGCCCAGGAATTCATGTTCAGGAATCTGCTGGAAAGACAGATGGACAGAGAGCTAAATCGATGGAGTTTGAATGAGATGGACACATCTCTGTGGTGATTTATCAGGTTTTTTGTGTTACTTGAAAGCTTGAGATTACTAGAGGAGAGATCATTTAATCCTGTTGATTTAAACAAGCAGAGATTATGACATGGGAGTATTTAACGAGTGTGCTTATAGTCAGTTGGCTGAATATATAACAAGAGCCTTCATTTTATTACAAGTTTTAACCGAGAGATTATGAGGAAAGGAAGACACAAGTGATGAACAGAGTCAGTTGTGTAGTTCTTGATGTTGTTGTTATTGTTACAAGGTGCACAAATCTTTATTGCAGAAAAGAAGCGAGATTATGAAAATATTTGAGAAAAAGATAAGAAATGTTACCCTTACTCTTTGTGAAAGTATCTGCTGTTGTTGAGCAATGCTGCACACTTGTGCGAATGTTTAATGAATTGATGCGTTTGTGTGGATGTGGGGAGGAAGAGAGAGGTTGGAAAAACTGCCTTGATTGCATTTTTTTTGTTTTTTTTTGTTTTGTTTTTTTTTGCTGACATGTCGCAGTCCACACCCACATAGGGTAGGAAATTGAGGAGTTAGCCAGTTGATGACAACACACTTTTTGTTGTTTGAGAGACAGTTAACGAATTGACTTCAAAATCAAGACAATTTATTTTGAAAACATTTGGTGTTGTAAGTGGATCTGTGTTTATTTTGACACCCAATACTACTGTGATCGGAACCAGAACAGTATTTGTTGTTACCTGTCTGAACCTTGAAAGGTTTCAGTTAGATAAAATTAATGAAACTTTCACTTGCAGTTTTCACATGTAACAAAAAAGTCCAGAGTAAAAATGAAAATGCAAAGAAACCCACTGAACTACATAGACTGCTAATTTGTCAAAATCAAGAATTAACAAGTTGTGTAAGGCGAAATTACTACATTTAGTCAAGCTGTCCAACTAACGGAATGAAACTGAACGCACTGCATTTTTTCACCAAGACAATAAAGCTTCGTCGATCCCCGCGACAAGGAAATCGCTCACTTTTCACGTGTAAAACGAAGTGAAATTGACAAGCACGAAAAAGATCCCACGTTCACAGCGAAAGTCTCAGGGCTTGGAAAACACGAAGACACGCATGCATCCTCTCTCGTCTCCGATTATCATGATCGTATTTCGATACTTTGACGAGACAAACCCAATGCTGGTGTGTCGAAGAAGACAGCCACAGCGGGCTTGTTCGAATCAAAGTATCACACCATATCTTCAACGTATTACCAATACCTGTCCCAATATAGACCAGTTGGTCTAAGAGGACGTTTAACCCTAATAGTCAGTCAGTCAGCTCCCGCTGCCTCACCGCACGGTCCAGCTTCTTTCTAAATTTAGCCTCACTGGTTACAGTTAAAGAGCTTTGGGTAAAATAGCATTCTCGCTGGCTTCCTAGGCAAAACGTCTCTGTTCAGCGAAGCAGATTTTTGTTTGGGCAATACATTTAGCCCAAAACTCACTCCTGTTCAACTGGCTTTGCCTCCAAAGGTAATTCGAGAGGTTCGGGCTCTTGCTTACAATTTCAAAAGACAGCAGCAACAAACAAATAAATAAATAAAATGAAAAGATGAAAGCTTTGCCATTTGAGGGAATTTGTTCAGCCTCTCTCTCTCGATCCTGTATGAAAGTGACATTAGTTTTGAGAGACTGCGAA
Source organism: Littorina saxatilis (assembly GCF_037325665.1). Taxonomy (NCBI): domain Eukaryota; kingdom Metazoa; phylum Mollusca; class Gastropoda; order Littorinimorpha; family Littorinidae; genus Littorina; species Littorina saxatilis. The sequence continues at coordinate 61,730,157 of NC_090252.1, forward strand.
AAAAAGGGTGAACGTTGAATGCTGTGGTTGATGTTTTGACTTATTTTAAGTCCACTAAAATTGGACGTGCGAATGTCACCTGACTCCTGATTCCAATTGTGCCATGTTGGTTGATTTTGTTACGGCCCACCTGATTGGTTCCCTGATTTCCAACATTGTCTGTATATATTACACATTCATATGGTTTGTATCCTCAGAACATTGTTAACTATGTATACCCTGAACATTGAATGAAATGCAACTTAGTGCCCCTTCTGCCTACATTGATGCATCTATTTTTGGTGATTGAGATGTGGTGTGATTGTCCTGTGCCTGGTTTACCCGTTGTTCCCTCCTGTGCTTGCCTAGGTTACCACCTGTGCACTTTGTGTTAGCGGGTTTCGGGGAATAGTTGTACCTGTGTAGTTTGTACTGACTTGTATTCCTGGTGTTAAAAGTTGTGTTGATTTGTTATCTTCTGGTTTAGGGACGTGTTGAGTTACTGAGAGGTTGGAAACTGTGATGACGTTGTTTTGTTTTGTTTTTAGTCTTTGTCTTTCTCTCTGCCTCTATTAATATCTCTGTCTGTCTGTCTGTCTGTCTGTCTGTCTGTCTTTCAATCACTTTCTCCCACCCCACTTCTCTCTCTCTCTCTCTCTCTCTCTCTCTCTCTCTCTCTCTCTCTCTCTCTCTCTCTCTATCTCTCACTCTATTTCTCTATCTCTCACTCTCTCTCTATCTCTATCTCTCTCTCTCTCTCTCTCTCTCTCTCTCTCTCTCTCTCTCTCTCTCTCTCTCTCTCCTTCCCGTCTCTCTCTCCACCCCCCCTCCCCCCGTGTGTGTGTAGACATGGAGGCAATGTAGGAGGACTGTGATACCGGTGTGCAGCTGTCACTATCCCCACCTTTCAACACCGTCATTTGTTCTTGGTAAAGGCTTTGGTCTCAAAGGCTTTTCCACAAGGCGTCTGGGCAAAAAACAAAGGAAGCAAAACAAAGGAATTTGTGTTGGCTGGATCCGTTTTCGTATGCTTGGCAAGAAGCTAGGCAAGAAGCTATGGGAGGACCCCCCCTCCAGGACAAGATGTAAGTGGAAGATTTCAATACTTTATTTCTAGGTTTTTGCCCCCAGAATTTGAAACCCAATTAATAACGATCCAAACACAGAGAGACTGCTGACGTTTCAGAATCAAGAATCATTGGATCGTTTCATTTAGGCAAAAAAAAAAAAATAGGTGTGGTTACGGTAACATCTATAGCCAAAAAAAATAGGGTAGGTAGGTAGGCAATCACTTTTTTTTTTTTTTACTTTTTTTTCTAATGTGTACAAATTAAACCTACTTGACAGGGAAATAAGTGTGCGACTCGGGCGCTTTCGCTTTCATTGCGTTTTTTGCACTCGTTTTTTTTTTTTTTTTTGACAAATGTAATAAAAAAGTTATAGGGTCGGCCCCTAAAAATAGGGTAGGTCAGGTTACCGTAACCACACCTATTTTTTTTTAGGCCTTATGATCAAACAAAACAATCACAAGTTCGTCGACGTACTTGTGATTGGTTTGTTTTGTCTTGAAGTAGACGTTCCAATAACTTGCCATTCTTGTTTTGTATTATCCCAATTAACAAAGCTTAGTGCACATTCAAACACAAACGCAGGCGTTGTCATCAGCTTCTTTTCCCTTTTTGACCGACCTTTGTGTCCCAAGGAACAAGAAACGGGCAAGGGCCAGTCCGCTTTATCCCCACAAGTGATCTGAGTAAATCCAGAATGTGTCAACATTTACAATAGCAAACAAAAAATCAAAAGACAAGAGTTTTAATTTATGGAACATTTTGACTCAAAAAAAGCATTGCGAACAGGTTGTGGGGTGAGTGCACTCGTTTTCCCTCCTGTAACTATGACGTCAAGTTTGTTCCAAAAATGTAACTGTGAGGTCAAGTTTGTTCCAAAAATGTAACTGTGATGTCATATTTGTTCCAAAAATGTAACTGACGTCAAGTTTGTTCCAAAAATGTAACTATGACGTCAAGTTTGTTCCAAAAATGTAACTGTGACGTCAAGT
>NC_090252.1:61737194-61777236 GCF_037325665.1 Littorina saxatilis
AAGTTACTTTAACTGTTGGGAGCAGCCACAATTGCCATTGACAATACGCATTAATGTTGCTGTTAGTGGCTAGCACAATCAACATTGGGAATAGACAAAGTTAGTTTAAATGTTAGTGGCAGACATTTAGTATTGGGAATAGACAAGTTAGTTTAGCTGTTAGTGGCAGGCACAATTAGCATTGGGAATAGACAAGTTAGTTTAGCTGTTAGCAGCAGTCACAATTAGCATTGGGAATTCTAAAACAAGTTTTACAAATACAAGTTACATTTATGTATCGATCCATTTTTAGTCAGAATTTCATTTAGTTTGTACGATTGAACGCACAAAAGCATGCACTCTTTTGTAGTCTCGGCCGCTGCCCACATGATGTGATATGATATGATATGATATGATATGGTATGATATGATATGATATGTTGACAGACTGGTACTTAGGCTAGCTGTTGAGCCTTTGTCTGATCTTTTGATCAGTTGCTAACCTAGCCTAACTTTGAGCTAGGTAACCTACACGATCTTTTGACCGTGGCCTATTCTATCAACTTTTTCTTGGCTGGTGGGAATTTGTAGTGAGAGGCATACTGACATTTGGGCTATACATATAGTCTTTCAGTGCATTGTTCAAGCGATTTTTGAAACTGTTCATTGTCGGCGCTTCTACCACATTCTTGTCCAAGTTTAGTCGGCAGCTGACGACACATGGCTCAAACAAGGGATAACCAGTGTTCAATCCATATACTGTGCTTCGCCCCCCCCCCCCCCCCCCGATTTTCTCTTCCTAGTCACTGCTTCTACCTGCACTTATACCGACATTTACGTGCATTTACCTGTATTTCTACCGTTCTTGACATGTTAATTTCTTCTTTTTTTCTCGGTTGGTTCAGAAACCACACACAAAAATTAGGAAGCTACACCAAATAGCTCTTACAGTTACCATAGCAACAACGAACAGACGCGCGTAACGATTCCGACTGTATGGCGACAAAGTCGAACGACTGTATCGATTGGAGAAAAGAGAAAGAATTTCGCTACACCGGAAAATGATATAAAAAAAATAAAAATACAAACTGTAACAAAGTTTGTACTGAGTCATGCAAATAGTCACTGCGTGTTTAAAAAAAAATTAAAAAAATTAAAATACCGAAAACGACAAGACTGCATGGAATAGACATCGGAAAACACTATTCACTGGCTTGAGATGACAGTATTCGCGGATATTAAGGCGTAAGGGTCACCCAGAATTTGGAAAAAAATCGTTTTTCAGATATACTAAATTATGATGTTGCCAAAAGCTAGAACAATATCTCTATTTTCATGTGCAGTTTACATTTTGTCTCTAGCATACATAGTTTTCTTGCAATAAGTGGTCAAAGTAGGTTGGTGGGAATTAAAAATCCCTTTAATCAAGGCCTCTGTTGAATGAAATTATCGGTTCTGATGATGAATTTGATTCCAAAAACTGCTCAGAACAGTCTGACACAGATGATGAATCAGACAGTAGCTCAAGTGAAGATAGTTTTGATTCTAATCTCTTGATGACCCCCCCATAAAGAACATAGACTGATAGATGTTGAACTTTTTGCTGTTTTATGTGGTGAAAGTTCGCGCGAAATCACAGGCAGCTACACTGTCTGCATGATCAACTTTTTTAAATATTCACCTATTCCATTGAAACTTTGCACATCAAATGTTCACTGGACTGGCTATAGTTTGTTCTAAAATGAAGCTGATAATCAGAAAAATAGAATTTTTTTGATTGTGTGATATATCATAATAATATATAGAATTATAGTATTCTTTGCTAATGCTACTAAAAGCAAAATTTCCAACAAAACAGAAAGCTTTTAGAACATACTGTAGGTAATGATGCTTTAAATATGAGTGCCAATTTATTTTTCAATTGGACACATACTTTTTCCCCAAGAGTGCATTGAAAAATGCTAAAATTAGCATTTTTGCAGGTTTATTTTGCCCATTTTTTTACGAACTAAATAATTTTTTCAGTTGTTCTACTTAATTTAGGCATTCAAACTTGATGTTTTCTGAAAATATAATGATTTTTGAAGAAAACTACCAAATATCAAGCCAATTCATTGATTACAAGTGACTGAATAAAAAAAATAACAGTTTTGGTCCGACAATCTGGGTGACCCTTACGCCTTAAAACTCCGACAGGAAAGAGGATGAGATATAATTATATATTACAACAGTCCAAAGTTGTGTGGGTACTACTGATGAACAGCGACTGACGTGATAGAACAGTGACAAAGAACCCTACTACAGGAAACAGCGCAGTTTCTCCTGTTCACAATTGTGCGGGTTGGATAAACTTTCACTTTTGATCTCGCCGTTCAGTTCCGTTTTACGTCCTTCGTCGTGAACAGGCCAAAACAAAGAAGTACGGGGTTGGTGTTTTCTCCGTAGTTCACCTCTCCCTGTCTATGTCTGTCTGTCTATCTCTCTGTCTCCCTCTCTGTCTGTCTGTCTGTCTGTCTGTTTGTCTGTCTCTCTCTCTACAAATAAATAAAGTTCAAAGTTCAAAAGTTCAAAGTTCTCTCTCTCACTCACTCACTCTCCCCCTCTCTTTCCCTGTGCGTATGTCCAGTGTGTGTGTGTGTGTGTGTGTGTGTGTGTGTGTGTGTGTGTGTGTGTGTGTGTGTGTGTGTGTGTGTGTGTGTGTGTGTGTGTGTGTGTGTGTGTGTGTGTGTGTGTGTGTGTTCCAAAACGAGCATCTGTTTCAGTTTCAATAGAACTTTCGCTCGTAAAATTATAATCGAGTCTTATTTCTTTATTGGAAATAAAGAGAGAGAGAGAGAGAGAGAGAGAGAGAGAGAGAGAGAGAGAGAGAGAGAGAGAGAGAGAGAGAGAGATAATTGAATTGAATTGAATTGAATTGAATTGAATTGAATTGAATTGAATTGAATTTTATTTAACAAGGATTAAGATTTAAGGCTACGCCTTTTCTTACAATCTGTCCTTGGGACGCACAGACACACAATGATAAAATTGAAAAATTAAAAAGTTAAAAAGTCAGAAAACTTCAGCACGTGATGATAAAGATGACGATGACGATGATGATGATGATGATGATGATGATGATGATGATGATGATGATGAAGATGAGGCATGAAGAGCATACATATGTGGTTATTCATAAAATCAAATGCAGAGAGAGAGAGAGAAAGACAGAGACAGGCAGATAGACAGACAGACAGACAGACAGACAGACAGAGACGGATAGAGAGACGTATTGGATATTAAATATCCATAATGGGATAAGATCACGCAGTTCATTGTCCTACATTTTAGTCAGTCGCAATTAACAAAACTTTGAACGTGCTGAAAACCATGCCACTTCTTTGTTCACGAAGCAAAGCGTGTTGAAAAAGGATCATTTTGAATTTTAAAAATTGAATTTATTCCTGAAACCTTGTTTAATGTTCATGGGACGTTCCTACATAGTGTTTTGTGGACGACAACTTTTGAACTGTAAATATGATAGAATACAATTATTCTTTGTCTATTCTGAATCTTCGTTGTTCGTTCGTTTTAAAGACCGATAGGTTGAAGTTCCAGTAATTGATTCGTTTTGTCATCAATTAAGCGATTTATGAATTACATTTCTTGGTGTGTGTGTGTGTTATTTTGTATATGTTTTCTTGATTTAAAAGAACGAAAGAAGCCTGTCTGTTTTGGGTTTTGGTCGCAAATGTCCACTTTCACCTGTGCTCGTACCACTGTGCCACCGCCGAGTCATTTTGTCTGCACGTGCTTTTCGTGTCGTGACGTCAGCACTGGCTCGTTTGCCCTCCACCTGATCACTGCAACCTGGCCGGCTGACGTCACAATGACGTCATATGTCACTCAGATGGATGGAGGGCAGGTATTTCAGTCTGGGCTAGCGTGTTTAACCTGGCGCCGTCCGCTCCGCTCAATAGCTGCCAGTCGGGAGAGAGAGAGAGTGAGAGGGGGGGGGGGGCTATGTGTGAGTGTGTGTGTGTGTGTGTGTGTGTGTGTGTGTGTGTGTGTGTGTGTGTGTGTGCTTGCGTGTTTGTATGCCTGCGTGTTTGTTTTTATATTTGAGAGACTCTGAGAGTGTGTGTATGTGTGTGTGTGTGTGTGTGAGTGTGTGTGTGTGTGTGTGTGTGTGTGTGTGTGTGTGTGTGTGTTTGTGTGTGTGTGTGTGTGTATGTGTGTGTATGTGTGTGTGTGTGTGTGTGTGTGTGTGTGTGTGTGTGTGTGTGAGAGAGAGAGAGAGAGAGAGAGAGAGAGAGAGAGAGAAAGAGAGAGAGACAATGACAATGACAATGACAATGACAAATCTTTATTTTTCGAGGGTGACAAGAATAAGCATAGATATGTTTTTTTGCATCTGGCCCTCGCCCTAAAGAGGGACTAAACTATTTTACTATAACTATGACTAGGAGAAAAAAATAAAATAAAAGGTTACAGTCATAAAAATATTAATGGTAGAACATATAAGTTTATGTACATGAAGCGCATTATGTAGAAGCATTGTAGATCATAAGGTAGTGTTCAAAATTGGGTGTAAAGCAATGAAGATAAACGGAAAGTAACCCAACAATACATTAGCTCAGCAAAACAATGTATTACAGAGCCAAATCTTCGTGATTTTGTCACAATAAACCATAATTCCGATAATGAACAACTGTATACAAAGAGAACATACCAATCAAGTTTATTTGTTCATAGAGTTCATTAAATGGAAAGAATATTTGGTTCTAAAAGAATCCGTATTGGTGGATTGCCGCAGGGCGTCCGGAAGAGCGTTCCAGAGGCTGCTTCCTGAATAAACAAGACTTGATTTAAATAGGTCTATCCTAGGAAGAGGAGTGTTTAGTTTTATAAAGTGGTGCGAATTCTTCAAAGAGAACTTTGAACAAATGGTTTCGGGTGCATTTTCTGTCATAATTGTATGCATCATTATTCCTTTGTTATAATTCATTCTTGACTTCAGAGGTAGGACCCCTATGTTGATGTAGTCTGAGTCGGTGAGAGTAGTCTGTTTGAGTAATACTACTTTTAGCGCTCTTTTGTGTAATCTGCTGAGTAGCTTTAGGGAATTATCACTTGCTGAGTCCCATAGAGTGGATGCGTAATCAATAAGAGACTGAATATGAGCAGTGAAAAATAACTTCCTGGCTTGACAATTAAGGAAGTGTTTAATTCTAGATAAGAGGTACACTTTCTTTGACACTAATTTACTAAGTTGTTCAATGTGAGTTGACCAAGACAGGTTGTTATCGATGTGGACACCTAGAACTTTGTGATGGTCGACTTTTTCCACTATATTGCCGTCAATCATTAAAATAATCGGGACCAGTTGAGGTAACATTCTGTCGTTTTTGTCTAGTTGTAATTATCATCTATTTGGTTTTCTTTGGGTTAAGAGACATGTGATTTAGGTCAGTCCATTCTGTCAGCTGGTTTAGACTCCCTTGGAGAGATTCTGATAAGCGAGTTAAATTTTTGTTACTGGAGTGAATTGTGGTATCATCTGCAAAAAGTTCACATAAATGTTGAATATAAAGGGGGAGGTCATTAACATATATTGAGAAGAGCAGAGGTCCTAATACCGATCCTTGTGCTACACCGTAATCTACAGCTTGCATGCTCGATGCTCTAGCGTTTGTAAGAACTGTCTGTTGTCTGTCAGAGAGGAATGAACTAACAAGATTGATAGTATCATATCCGACGCCATACAAACCGAATTTTCTAAGCAATAATGTTCGATCAATTACGTCAAAGGCTTTTGCAAAGTCTACGAAAATGGCACCACAGAATTCATTATCGTTTATTTTGTCCAACCACTGATCAACAAGAGAGATTAAGGCAGTGTGGCAGGAATGCTTAGCTCTAAATCCTGATTGTTTTCGATGGAATAAGTTGTTTTGGTTGAATTGGTTGGTTAGGATGTGTTTGTTGATATGCTTTTCCAGTGGTTTTGATAACACAGACAAAATGGAAATTGGCCTATAATTTGAGGGGTCTCTTTTGTCACCTGATTTAAACAGAGGAATGACTTCAGCCTGTTTCAGGGCGACTGGAAAATATTTTTTGTATAAACAGAGATTGTAAATGTATGTAAGTGTTTCAGAAATTACGGGGGCTGACAATTTAAGAATCCTACCATCAAGCCCATCGAGCCCCCGGGTGCCTGTTTGCTTGAGGTGTGTAAGTGCGTGAAAATCTTCAGGTACTGTAAGAAGGGGAATTTTTGCTTGACATGAAATTTGCTTTGATTTGCAAAATTCTTCTAAAACTTTCAAATCATTTAATTTGGACATCATTTTTAATCACATTTTCAGCTATTTTAGAAAAATGTGTGTTTAAATCATCGGGAGATGTGTCCTTGATACAACTCGGATGACTGGCAGCCTTTTTATTTGTAAGTTCATTTATTGCCTTCCATATATTCTTTGAGTTTTGCTTTGAACTTGATGATGCTAGGTCACGAAAATATTTTATCTTTTTTGTTCGTTTAAGTGAATTTACCTTATTTCTCTGTTCTCTGTATTCCTCTTCCTTGCCAACCGATTTTAAAAAATCGCTATGGTCAAAGGCATGTTGTGAATCATTATCAAACCATTTAGGTTTTACAATGTGCCTAACTCTTTATTCTCCATGGAGCATGTTTATCGTATAATTATGTCATTGAAGGCACTAAGCCAATGTGTTAGGGCTTCGTCCGGATCCGTAAAAGAGAGAGAGAGAGAGAGAGAGAGAGAGAGAGAGAGAGAGAGAGAGAGAGAGAGAGAGAGAGAGAGAGAGAGAGAGAGAGAGATCCGTCTTCTATTGTTTCTTTAAATTGTGCGCTTCTTGTTTGTTAATTTGCCCGTTTTGTTTGTTTGTTTCAATATTTTAAACCCGTTACCTGTTCTCATGAAATATTGCTTGAATTTAAAACAAAACCCAGTCACAGTTACATATGGTTATAAAGGAAGCTCATCGACGTGGAACAAATGTTGTGTTTTATGTTTGTAAACATCTCGCTTGTGTCTGATCTAATTCTTATATATTCTCTCTCTTGATGAATGGAGTTTGTTTGATTGATGATAGTGATTTATTATTTTGTTCTGTGTCGTTTCGTATTCGACCTCCACGGAAAACAAAAGTATCAATTATTCGTTTGTTCTGTTCAATCAGTGTGTCTGTCTATCTGCCTCTCTGTGTCTTTTGCCTATCTCTATATCTGTCTCAGTCTGTCTGTCTGTCTGTCTGTCTGTCTGTCTGTCTGTCTGTCTGTATGTCGGTCGGTCGATCGGTCTGTCTGTCTGTATGTCTGTCTGTCTGTCTGTCTGTCTGTCTGTCGGTCGATCCGTCCGTCCTTCCGTCTGTCTGTCTGTCTGTCTGTCTGTCTGTCTGTCTGTCTGTCTGTCGGTCTGCCAGTTTGTCTGTCTGTCTATATGTCTGTCTGTCTGTCTGTCTGTCAGTCAGTCAGTCAGTCAGTCAGTCAGTCAGTCAGTCAGTCAGTCAGTCAGTCAGTTAGTCAGTTGGTCAGTCAGTCAGTCTGTCTGTCTGTCTGTCTGTCTGTCTGTGTCTGTTTCTCTTTTCGACTCGACACAAAAACGCAAGTGCTAACGCACGAAAACACACACGCACACACACACACCCACACACACACGCACACACACGCACACACACACACACACACACACACGCACACACACACACCCACACACACACACACACACATACACACACACACACACACACTTTTAAACAAAGGAAAAAAAGGAGAGAGACAAATTAACCAAAAAGTGAAAGGAGATGAGCCCCCCTATCATGTTGTGAAGGTGACGAGATGGAAGACATTGTGCAGCAATGACGTCACTACTGACTTACTTGTATCAACGGCTGTCATGACAGCCAGCATAACCTTCCTTCTTCGCTCGCCTTACTTTCGTCAGTGACACTTTTCCCTTCTTTTCTTCATTTGTTTAGCCAACATCAGCTTACATTTCCTTTTTCCCAGTGTTATTTTTCTTTCGGTTCCTCCACTTTCGCGCAGAAACACCCTACGTATTCCTTATTTCGTTTACCTTCCTTTGGTAATTCTTTCCTTTTTTTTTTTTTTTTTTTTTTTTTTGCGTCTTATGTTTAGCCACTATGAGTTGAGTTTTCTTTTCTTTTTTTAATTGATTTTATTTTATTTGGTTTTTTTTCTTCTTTTTTTTGAGTGCAACATTTCTTTTGTTACCTTAAATCTTTGAGCCAACAAATGTCTTTCTCCGTTCGCCTTCCTTTGTAAAAGTGTTACTTATCTTGCGTATCCTTCATTTCTTTGGCCAATTGTGCGAGCGTGCATTCCTTTCCTCGTTTGCCTTTATTTAATTAATTGTTCGTTTTGTTTCCACCACTTCTTGGCAGAGACTTAGTTCTTTCTTCGTATGCCTTCCTTTAGCAAATTGTTATTTTGTAGTGAGTACATCTTATGTTTTAGAATATAGTCAATTTTTGTAAAGATTTTAGTCAAGCAGTATGTAAGAAATGATAAGTCCTTTGTACTGGAAACTTGCATTCTCCCAGTAAGGTCATATATTGTACTACGTTGCAAGCCCCTGGAGCAATTTTTTGATTAGTGCTTTTGTGAACAAGAAACGATTAGCAAGTGGCTCTATCCCATCTCCCCCCCTCCCCCCCCCCCCCCCTTTCCCCGTCGCGATATAACCTTCGAGGTTGAAAACGACGTTAAACACCAAATAAAGAAAGAAAGAAAGATCTTATGTTTTGCTCACTTATATTGAACTTAATTTTCTTTCTGCATTGTTTTTTTAAAATGTTTTTGTTTTAGAGATGTATATAAAAAAAAATTTTAAGGCCTACAATTTGCTTTGTTAATCCTTATAACTTGCTTTTATTTTCTATAGGTATTTTTGATTTTGTGTTGGGTTTATTTTTAAAGATTTATATTTAGAGTACCTTCTTTGTTTGTTTCAAGCTTGTTAGTGTAACTTCGTGTTCACTCACACACGTACATCCACAGGGGGACAAGGACATAATCAGACAGACAGACAGTCCCAAGCACGCGCGCACACAAACCTGAAAGCATGAGAACATACAAGCACGACAGAGCGCGCGCAAGCACGCACACACACACACACACACATTTTCACAGCGTAAATTCCTTCCTTTGTTCGCCTTTTCAGGCCTGAAAGTGGCGAGTATGTTACTCGCCATGTCAAGTAGAAACATGTAAATGGCGAGTAGAACTGTTAATCCACTCGCCAAATGCGAGTAAAGTTGCTGAAACAAATGGTTGGTTTGGCGAGTAAAAACACTAAAATGTGCTCTCTGGCTAGTAAATTATGAACATTACTAGCCAAAGACTAGTGCCCCATTTTGTGGACTTTCAGCGCTGCTTTTTTAAGTACTACTTTTCTTCTCTTTCACAATCATAACGTGTTTTACTTTAGCTTTTGATTTAAGATTTATAGTCAGCTTGTCTTACTTATTTTTCTCAAGGTTTGAATCTGGGAACTCACGGAGGCGTTCTGATCTACTTTTGTGTTGTGTCTTGCTCCTCTTATTGATGTGCAATTGTTTGAGTAGTTTAATTCCGTGGTCAAGATGACATATTTCTTTTTGGCTTGTATTTAATGGTCCCTCAAATTAGACAGACAAATCACATAATTAGCCGCTTTCACCACATAAATAGATGCTTCCAGCAACAGAAATTTTAATTTCCAGCAGAAAAGCTGAATCTGCAACAATAAAAATAAACCAGCAACTGAATGGATGATTCGCCAACAATTAATACACTTCAGCAACAAAAAATACGCTCAGCAATTGATTAGCCACTTTGAGCAACAAATTAGACGTTTTCAACAACAAAGAATGGATGAAAGGTCAAGGTTGATTTTCTTGAGTAGTTTTCATTAACTGCGTACAATGTATGGCCATTCATCACACAATTGCACTGAGTGAGTTATGATCAATGTTGACACTAGGTGAATTATGGTCAATGTTGACACGAGGTGAATTATGGTCAATGTTGATTTTCTTGAGTAGTTTTCAGTGGCAGTATTTTTCAGTTTTTGAGTCACTTGAGAAAAAGTGACTCTATGTAATCGGTCAGTGTTAGTCTGTCCGGCCGGCCGTCCGTAGACACCACCTTAACGTTGGACTTTTCTCGGAAACTATCAAAGCGATCGGGCTCATATTTTGTTTAGTCGTGACCTCCAATGACCTCTACACTTTAACGATGGTTTCGTTGACCTTTGACCTTTTTCAAGGTCACAGGTCAGCGTCAAAGGAAAAATTAGACATTTTATATCTTTGACAAAGTTCATCGGATGTGATTGAAACTTTGTAGGATTATTCTTTACATCAAAGTATTTACATCTGTAGCCTTTTACGAACGTTATCAGAAAAACAAGGGAGATAACTAGCCTTTTCTGTTCGGCAACACACAACTTAACGTTGGGCTTTTCTCGGAAACTATAAAAGTGACCGGGCTCAAATTTTATGTGAACGTGACTCATTGTGTTGTGAATAGCAATTTCTTCCTGTCCATCTGATGCCTCATATAATATTCAGAACTGCGAAAGTGACTCGATCGAGCGTTTGCTCTTCTTGTTTGATTGTTGAACCAGTGTGAATTCTTGACATCTTCTCATGAAGAATGTATCATTCCTTCGAGATCTTGCCATTGCATTTATGACTGACCTAGCATCAACACACCAACTATGGAGTTTGAAATAGTGGCACCAATCACACAAGAATCATCTGAAGATTCGGAACCTGAACAGCCTCCACAAAAAAGGAACGTGGAGCTGGGAGAGTCTACACAAAAGAATCAGAGTTTGACAACTGCAAGGAAGCTGCAGACTACATGAAGCTGGTTAGTATAGTGTTTTCACATTATATCTTCTTGTCACTTTGTGACTTTTGTGTGCTCCCGGTTTGACTGGGAACAACTATGTTTTGGGAACCGAAGCCTGTCACATGTATATCTCTCCGTTTGTCAGTATTTTGTAAGCTCTGTTTCACCCAATTTGGTAGGAATAATCACGATGCCATGGGGTAATAATACATTGTCTAGCTGTTTAACAATTTCGCTAATGTAGAGACCAACATTTTGCATCTGTCCCATTGGGGAAGGGGTTCACAGGGGTAACAAAGGGCTGGTTTCTGAATGCAAGTTCTGTTTATGTTTCAGAATGACTGCTGGGCTGTGTACAACACAACGCACACCAGTGACGGCAAGAAGGTCAACTACAGATGCAAGAGAGGGGCACCTTGTCCTGCACATGCGTACCTGCTGTACAAGGCAGAAGATGACGGAGTTGTACTGTACCTGTTTGGAGACCACGACCACTCTCAGGCACCAAAGACGCGCGGAATTGATCCGGACACGAAACTCGTCATACAGCAGCTTTTCAAGAATGGGGTCAAAAAACCACGGGCGATCCTTGTTGCATTACGAAATCGAGGGTGTAAAATGCCAACTGACGCTCAGCTCAAGAACTATCTATCCGTGAGGAAGAACACCCTGTTTGGGAGACATTCTGTTTCATTAGGAGAACTTGAAAGCTGGGCAGAAAAAAAGGCAAGACTTACCTGAGGATGAAGATGAGGTATTTGTTGTCGGCTTCGAGTCTGGTCATGCAGAAGGGTCTGGAGAGTCATCTTTTCGACTCGCGGTTTCAACAAAGCGTCTACTGAAGCTGGGGGCGAGGTCAAAGAACGTTCATGCTGACGCGACTTATAAACTTATCTGGCAGGGCTTCCCTGTTTTGATCGCTGGCTACTCTGACGCTGTTCGGAGATTTCATCCGTTGGTTCTGGCTGTTACTGTCAATGAAACAAGAGCTGATTTCAAGTTCCTCTTCTCTGCAGTGATTTCAGGTGTCAGTCTGGCAACAAACAGTGTATTCCATTTCCAACGCTCTACCCTCATTGCTGATGCTGCGGGAGCTGTCAGGAACGGCTTCACACTGGCTTTTGGGCAAGATGCTGAGAAAGTAGTTATGTGCTGGGCTCATGTAATAATGAATACCGACAAGCAGCTTGTCAAAATAAAAAACAAGGAGCTGCGAGCTCAGGTCAGGGCAGACATATGCATTCTCCAAACGTGTCCTGATGATGATTCGTTCCTCCAAGCCGCAGCTCTGTTCCTTAGGAAGTGGAAGGCATCAGAGGAAGAAGGAGTGGCGTCCTTCATCGAATATTTTGAGAGCTCATGGCTCGATCAGAACATAACCTGGTACGAGGGATATGCCATTGATCACCCCTCAACCAACAATGCCCTGGAATCCACAAACATGCAAATCAAGAGGCAGAATACCATTCGTGAAATATTGCAGTTGTCCAGATTCCTCGCTGTTGTTGAGCAAGACATTGTGGAGAACTGGTCTGCCGAGAGAGCCCCAGGTAGAGATGGAGATGAGCCCAAAATCCCTGTGCAGGATGTCCCCAAGCGTGATCTCAAATTGTGGACGGAGGCTTATCAGTGGGCCTCATCCGCCTAGGGAGTCGCTGAAGGCAGGCAACTTGATCTACGTCGCATCCTCAACCTTAGACAAGGAGTTAGCTACAGCCATCAGGGATGTTGAAGAAAAGAACCAATCTGCCTCATGGGCAGATTTCGATGACTTTGCTGCCTGTAGACATGCCATCTGGAAGGTCACAATTGACCCAGACTCTGACCAGTTCAGGTGCAACTGCCCAGGATTTCTCAAGGGCAACATTTGCAAGCAATCTTTGGGATGTGAAATCAGACTCAAAGTATCTGAAGCTCCATCCCAAGCGAAGATGATACCCATCGGCCAAAAGCGGAAACGCGGGCGCCCAAAATTGGCAAAAGCAGCGCTTGTTCGACAGGGACTTTCCAGCTTTAATTTGATGAACTTTTAAACCTTTAATCTTAGTACTGTACATGCACTATGTGTGGCCTATGTGTGAGTGAACAAGAATATGTACAAGTTAACCTATTTCGAATTAAATTTGTCACTATCAGAATGATCTTTCTAAAGCTCTGGGTACAATTTCTGTCTTTCTCTATCGTGTTATGTTCTTGAAAATGAAAAGGCTAATTCAACAACAAAATAGAAAATCTAACAAACAGAATTTATCAGTTTAGTAGATTATTTTTGAGTCACTTGAGAAAAAGTGACTCTATGTAATCGGTCAGTGTTAGTCTGTCCGGCCGGCCGTCCGTAGACACCACCTTAACGTTGGACTTTTCTCGGAAACTATCAAAGCGATCGGGCTCATATTTTGTTTAGTCGTGACCTCCAATGACCTCTACACTTTAACGATGGTTTCGTTGACCTTTGACCTTTTTCAAGGTCACAGGTCAGCGTCAAAGGAAAAATTAGACATTTTATATCTTTTCTCGGAAACTATCAAAGCGATCGGGCTCATATTTTGTTTAGTCGTGACCTCCAATGACCTCTACACTTTAACGATGGTTTCGTTGACCTTTGACCTTTTTCAAGGTCACAGGTCAGCGTCAAAGGAAAAATTAGACATTTTATATCTTTGACAAAGTTCATCGGATGTGATTGAAACTTTGTAGGATTATTCTTTACATCAAAGTATTTACATCTGTAGCCTTTTACGAACGTTATCAGAAAAACAAGGGAGATAACTAGCCTTTTCTGTTCGGCAACACACAACTTAACGTTGGGCTTTTCTCGGAAACTATAAAAGTGACCGGGCTCAAATTTTATGTGAACGTGACTCATTGTGTTGTGAATAGCAATTTCTTCCTGTCCATCTGATGCCTCATATAATATTCAGAACTGCGAAAGTGACTCGATCGAGCGTTTGCTCTTCTTGTTAGTTAATGTTGTTGGAAGTATCCGTTTCATTGCTAGTATCATCCGATTTGTTGGTGAGTAGTTTGTTGCTAGTTTCATCTCTTTACGTGCTTGAATCATCTTATCTGTGGCTGAAATCATCTTTTTTCGTGCTCAAAGAATCCTTTTTCGTGCTGGAAAATCTGTTGATGAGGTAAGCCTCTCTGTTGCCAGATTCATCTATTCTGTTGGTAAATTAATTTTAAGCCTTTCTTTTTGGCAGGGATTTAATGGACCAGCAAATTAGATGGACCAGCAGCAAAAAAGATGGACCAGCAGCAAAAAAGATGGGTTTCAACAGCAAATTAGCTGCGATAAATATTTTTGGCAGCAAAAAATATACTTAGCAGCAAATTGGATATTTTAGCAGCAAAAAAGATGGTTAACCAGCAGATTTGCTGTTTGAACAGCTGAGATGATATTTAAACTGCAAATTATATACTTTACCAGCAAGAAAATACAACTGACAGCAGAATTGATGGTCACAGCAGCAGAATAGATGATCACAGCAGCGGAAAAAAACCATCACATGCTGGGCTCATGTTGTCATGAACGTAGACAAGCATCTTCTGAGAATCAGAGACAAAAGGACCCGTCAAGCTGTACGTGATGACATCAGTCAGCTGCAGCTTTGTCTAGATGAAGATTCATTTCATCATGCAGTTCTTTTGTTCCTGGCCAAATGGGAAGATTACGACGATCACGGATTGTTGTCTTTTGTGGAGTACTTCAAGGGGTCATGGATCGACCGCAATGACACCTGGTACGAAGGCTACGCCCCGGGAATTCCTTTCACAAACAATGGACTGGAGACAATAAACCAGACCATCAAACGTCAGAACACATTTCGTGAGAGGCTTGACTTGTCCAGATTTCTAACCCTTGTTGAAAGAGACATTGTCCTGAACTGGTCCAGGGAGAGAGACAACGCTCAGCCTGATCATATCCCAGTGGCCCAAGAACCAGACAGAACCTTGCCCTGCTGGACGGCTGCCTATCAGTGGGCATCTTCAAACGCAAAGTCCATCAAGAGGAACCAGAGTCGCTTCAGAACATGGACCTGAAGACAGCTGTCAGGATTCAGCAAGACCAGTTCCAGAGAGCCTCTTGGAAATCGTTTGACCAGTACAAGGAGAGCCGGAACTCGGTTTGGAGTCTGACCGTGGAGGACAACAGAATTGACTGCAATTGCCCTGTCTACATGAAGTCCAACATATATATGTAAACACTCACTTGGCATGGAAATCCGGCTGTCCATTTCTGAACCACCAGCACAGGCAAAGAGCGTCCCCCTGGGAGAGAAGCGAAAGAGGGGACGACCTAGGCTGGCAAAACCAGCTCTCATACGTCAGTTGGTCTGATGTACTTGCTGCTAGCGCTCTGCATGGGCATTCTCTGCATCCGACTGTCTGGTGTACTTGCAAGGGCGCTCTGCGTGTCCGTTTTGCTGTTTTTTCATCCTTTTTGCTGTTCTCATTTTGCTGGATTTTTCATCTTTTTTACTGTTAAAGAAATCTGCTTGGCTGTTCAATTCATCTATTCTGCTGTTGAATTCATCCAATTTGCTGCTTCACATTCGCTGCTCACTCCTTCCTATTTGCTGCTGAAACCATCTATTTTGCTGGTACAAAAATGTTATGCGTTTTTTATTTCGTCTGAAACGTTTTTGTCTAAAGCTGTGTGTGTTTGTGTGTGTGTGTGCGTGCGTGCGAGTGTGTTTGTGTTAGTATGTTATAGGCATGTGTATGTGTGTGTGTGTGTGTGTTTGTGTGTGTGTGTGTGTGTGTGTGTGATATGCATGTAAGTATACATGGGTATGTGCGTACGTGTGTGTATGTCTGTCAATGCAAGTTTGCTATATTGGCGTTTATACATACAGAGAGAGAGAGAGAGAGAGAGAGAGAGAGAGAGAGAGAGAGAGAGAGAGAGAGAGAGAGAGAGAGAGAGAGAGAGAGAGAGAGAGAGAGAGACAGAGACAGAGACAGAACGCACGCACGCACGCACCAACTCACCCCAACGCCAGAAATCTCAATTTTTTTCAAACTATGGCAGAGACCTTTGGCCCCTGAACTTTTATTACTTTTTCTGTAGTCATGGTGACTAGATACTGCACACAACATGAACAAAAGGTCACAAGGTCAGGGGGGACTAACAAGGTGAAGGTCATTACAAAACTGCAGTCACAGTTCACTGTGTTTTGATAATGTATAACATTACGGGACTCAGTTGAACAAAAAACCATTTCAATGATAATAATGCGTGCTTTTGTCGCTTCTACCGGACTATATTATGTACACAACTGAGAGGCTACATCGCTACGGTACTACAGTGCCGCGCACACAATCCCTGCTATACATCAACAAATTCTCAAGCACCGATAAAAACGAACGCATCATTGTAATTTTTTTTATGTTACATGCACGTCATGTGTTGTTCGTTACCTTGTGAGATAAATAATATGCAAATTTAAGCACTTTGTTAACATGTCACCAAGGAAACCTGGCTCACCCACGTGACCCACGGCGACCAATCAACGGAAATATAGTGTACAGGGACGGGTTTGAGTTCGGAGGTACCAACTTTGTTGCTATTGCAACGATTTGCAGAGCCGACCGAACACGCACCTCCACGGGAAAAGATGCTTTGCTCTCTTCAACAACAAGACACATGTTTACTGGACAAGGCTTGACATTCACACCGGAACAAATGCGGGGGGAGAGAGAGAGAGAGAGAGAGAGAGAGAGAGAGAGAGAGAGAGAGAGAGAGAGAGAGAGAGAGAGAGAGAGAGAGAGAGAGAGAGAGAGAGAGAGAGAGAGAGAGAGAGAGAGAGAGAAGAAGAACAAGAAGAACAAGAACATCATTTGCTGCGTGTGTGTGTTTGTGTGTGTGTGCGAGTGAGCGACACGAGTATATGCGAGTAATTGGTTGTGTGCACTGTTCAGTATTTGCCACATTGAGGAGAGGGGTCACTTGCCATCGTAGCGCGCTGTGGGCCGGCTGGGGGCGGGTTGCTTGCGAGGGCTGTATTTTGTACATTGATTATTTGATACATGTATAATTATTAAATGCGTCTCCAGGAATATGTTTAGTTTAAATCTTGTGTCGATACTATTTAATTCTGCCTCGCTATTAGCCATTGAGTAAAACTGTTTTATCACCATTGCTTTATTGTTGTTAATTCGTCTCCAGAAATATGTTTTGTTTTAATCTTGTGTCGATACTATTTAACTCTGCCTCGTTATTAGCCATTGAGTATAACTGTTTTATCACCATTGTTTTATTGTTGTTCTTTGGCCATTTACGTTGAATGACTTGTTATACATTGACATTGATAGTTTTATTCTTCTTCTTCTTCGTCGTTCGCTAGATAGTTTTATTATAAGAACCTTTTTTTTTTTTTTTTTTTTTTTTTTTTTTTTTTTAATTCCTATTAACTCGATGTTCTTTAACTATGTTTGTAAATTGTTAGAGGATCTTTTAGTAGAAGTGTTTAACTGTCGAAGCTGCTTTTACCTAAGAGACCGACTGTATATTGTGCTGTTGTATTTGTCAGACTTGATTGTACCAAGTCCTTCACATGTTGTAATGCGCTTAGAGCCAAATATTTTTGTTTTTTGTAAGGGATAGGCGCAATATAAATACACTTTATTATTATTATTATTATCATTTATTCTTCAGGCCTCTAGCCCCTAGAATAGGGTCGTTACAAACAAAAATACAAGTGAGAGAGAGAGAGAGAGAGAGAGAGAGAGAGAGAGAGAGAGAGAGAGAGAGAGAGAGAGAGAGAGAGAGAGAGAGAGAGAGAGAGACAGACAGACAGACAGACAGACAGACAGACAGACAGAGACAGACAGAGGATATGGAGAGAGAATACATATAACATGGGTCCAGCCGCAACGTACATACCGTATACAATGTAGCACGTCATAATTTTGTTTCCAAGCCAACTACACCCTTCCCCCGCAGTTACACAAAACACACACGATCTTGTCAGCTGTCCCCTTCTTCACAAAAATGCCACCGGTTCTTTCCCCCGTCTTATTCATCATTATGTTCATCTTATTTTTTTTAATTTTTGTTCAGTTTACCAGTGCAGTATCTTTACATAAACATGCAAATGCTGAGAAAACAGGCGTTTTAACGTATGCAGTATTATTTTCTGATCATTTTTAGTGCAAGGTAATCCAATGTTATTCATCTCTCTCACTGACCGAAGAACTATTGTACACACACATTTACACAGCGTCAAGTTATGTTCTACTGTTTGGGACACAGAACTTCCGAGTAAAAACATTATGGACATGAAGCATTGATTATCGATATTAACAGACTCGCTTCGTTTTGTCAAATAATTGCCAACGTGGTAACAATTGAATGACGTCATTCACATATTTTGCGTAAGTCTCAAGGTCTAGCTCACAGTATGTGAGATTTTAAAACAGTAAACACAAGTACGAGACTGCACACACACACACACACACACACACACACACACACACACACACACACACTCTCTCTCTCTCTCTCTCTGAGATCCATAATGAACTCTCAACTATACAGGAAATCTAACCAACAACCGGACAAGAGCGCTCAAAAGATCATGCAGCTTTCACATTTTTGTTTCAATGCATTCGTGGGCATTCGTATTATTATGAACTCGAAGAATGCACACGTTCTTTGACGAAATAAAACATATTTTCTACAACCCGAGATGCGTGCCTTTAGCAGTAACAATGATTATGTTTTGGATCTGAACTTCGGTTTCCACCGATCATCGCATTCTGATAATTATCGGTCCACGCTCTCGCTAAATGGGACCCGAAGGGAAGGAACTCATTTGACCTGAGTTCAGGATGCCGATCATCCAACCAACAGGAACCGAGATCAGAACGGGAGATGTTGATGCCAACTTCCACATTGATCAAAATGAAGGCCGGTCATTATTCATTATGATAATAACATGAATATTCATTGGGACGGCGGTGAAGCAGACTGTACTGCTAGCGAGCTGTCACCGGGCGGGAAAAGTATGGAACCCCAAAACTGACTTTTTACCGGGTAAAACCCACCGGGTAGATTTTGTAATCTACCGATAGATTTTACCCGGTAAAAAGTCAGCTTTGGCGTACCATAGAAAAGAGCACGTGAACGATGCCTATGCTTATTCGCACGAACAACTATGCTGGCTGCTGATGTGCACGAAACCGTGCGCATAAACTCTTGAAACATCGGACAGATTAGAAAGACTGCGTGTGGAGGCGAGAAGACACTAGTTTAACGACTGATGAATATATAATTATGCAAGACTAAATTAGTAAATATGCACCGACATTATCAGCATTAGCATAAAGACATGTGAAAATATACCACATGAAACTCACTCAGCCCGGAGTTACAACCAACCAACTATTATGTTGTGCCTCGTATATATTGTAAAACAGACTTTTTTTTAAACAATTGGTAAAATGCTCAGATTGTTTGATATTCCTCAAAAAAGACAAAAGAAAATAAAGATGAAATTGAAGAAGACAAGAAATGAAGGGAAACGTTGTCCAACTAAAGGAGAACTTCACGAGAACTTCACGAAGAAGAATGGTAACGCGAGAATGCACGCGTACAATTAGGCCCAAAAAAAAAAGGTCTGTTTACGGTAACATAGGCCAAAAAAATAGGGTCGGTAGGTCGGGATTTTTTTAAATTTTTTTTAATTTTTTTTTCCCCCAAAAAAACACATTTTTACGTTATTTTGCAAAAAAAACCCTTTTTTTTTTTTTTTTTTTCCCCAAATGCCAAAAAAAGTCTAGGGTCGCGCGAAAAAAAATAGGGTCGGTCGGGTTACCGTAAACAGACTATTTATTTTTTTTGGCCTTACACGTGTCAATATTATTCTGCACGGTTTGATATCAATGAAGTAAGTCCAACATGAAAACACAGGGAGCAAAACGTAAACTATTATTGACATAAGAGATTCGTGTTTTTTTCTCAAATCAACATTTGCGTTTTCTTATTATTTTCACAGATATATATATGCCTTGACAGAATCACAAATATGAGCATGAACTCGTAGCAAACATTTCACAGACGAAAATCTTCACTGACTAACCACGTAAAACCTGACAAAACATCTTTGGCTATGTGACTTGCTTTGATAACAGCTTAGTGAAGTCAGTCAGGGAATGAGCTTGACCCTACTGCTTCTGTGACACGATGACAGTGCTCTGATTATGAAGATGAGTTGTAACACACACACACACACACACACACACAGAGAAAACAAGTATCTTTGTACTATTATGATGATATTGCCGCTTTAGCGATCAAAGCGCACCAAACGCGCTTTAAAGTATTGACAATGTCTGTCAACTAAAAGACTGCTTTTTGATGGTCAACTTCGTATACATTACCTAGCGTTAAAATCAACGCGCGCACGTTTCATTTGCCATTCTAAAGTATTTAGACACATAGGCACGCACGCACGCTTGTACACACATACACAGCCTTATAATCTAGCTTGATTGTTTCAGGCAGTAAAACAATTCCTCCACCGGAGAAAATCACAGCCAACTGAGTGCAATAGAAACTGCAACTTTAAGAATAAATTCCTGTTGCAGTTCTAGCTATATCCACACGTCACCGAGCTCACAAAGTGCAGTGTGTTAGGACGTAGACATAAACTTGCATTGCTACACACGGTGTTATGGAGAAGGGGGGGGGGGGGGGGGTATGCACAGGCAATACCCAAACAGCTCTGTGTGAGGTTCGTCTTCACACCGAGTCTATTAAAACTAATTACTGAAAACTAATTAATTAAAATCAATTAATTAAAATAAATCTAAAACTGCCAATTAATTCAAATAAATCTAAAACTGCCAATTAACTCATCATCCAGCAAGTGACGTCACTTACATGGGGCTATTTCGGGTAAAATAAATCTAAAACTGCCAATTAACTCATCATCCAGCAAGTGACGTCACTTACATGGGGCTATTTCGGGAGATTACCTTTCGTTGGTCTCTCCACAGCTCATGGATGACCTTCCGCGGGTGTGTTTTTTTCCCCCAGATGAAACGTAAAAAAAGTCCGCTGGTTTCCACACAGCAGCAACTAACCGAGAAACAAGACAATCTCCCTCGATTCAATAGTCGATCTTTAAGAGGCCGAAGCTACAGGAAATAAAATAAAGATTAAAAACATTTTTTGTAAATCTAATTAAAACGTGCTTTGAAAAGCGGCAAGCCGCACTAGACATGGGTGTACTACGGCGGTACCTGCAATGCCAGGACACAGGGACACCACAATCACTTACATTAGGCCAAAAAAAAAAAATAGGTGTGGTTACGGTAACCCGACCTACCCTATTTTTGGGGGCCGACCCTATAACTTTTTATTACATTTGTCAAAAAAATACACACAAAAAACAAGTAAACGAGTGCAGAAAACGCAATGAAAGCGAAAGCGCCCGAATCGCACACTTATTTCCCTGTCAAGTAGGTTTAATTTGTACACATTAGAAGAAAAAAAGTTTAAAAAAAAAAAAAAGTGATTGCCTACCTTCCTACCCTATTTTTTTTGGCTATGTTACCGTAACCACACCTATTATTTTTTTGGCCTTACAGCCACTCGTACATATTTATTTCTGCAATGCAAGCTGAACTTTGTTCTTGAAGAACTCCTTCGTACTCACTACTCTACATGCTATTCCTGCAACACAGACTTCCCTTTCACACCAGTATACATGTACAAATAATGGTAAGTATTGCGGTAACTCCACTTAAGCAAAACTCTCTTTAGACAAACTCCTGTTATGACGAAGAGTCTTTTGCCATAACTATGTGCTCCAATATTTTCACCCTTTTTGTAAGTACGCTCAATTCGTCGCCCTGAGATGCCCCACGCACAAACAATAGAGCATAATGCAACAAGTAACTACATGTACTGTTATGCAATTAAAAACAACACTAACTGTACCCCTCTGTTCAAAGTTGAAGCAGAGAAGTTGTCTTCCGAGGGTGGATTCAAAATGGCTCTACCCCAAATCCAACTTTTTAAAGTTTTTGTTAACGTAAGTTAATTGGTTAAAACAAAGACAAAAGACAGAAAAAAGAGGGGGTCGGGGGGGGGTGGGGGGGGGGGGGGGGGGGGGGGGTGGGGTGGGGGGAGTATTAAAATGCAGACAGTTTCATACACTCAACATAATTTCAGGTTAATGCTCGTGAGAGGGGAAAAAGCTACAACTCTAAACTTTGGTACTACTCTTGATGATAGATGATTATAAAGCTTGTATCAAACAAAGTGGATTGATCGTTAAGGTTTCACAAAGATAGTCCGACCAGCAGAACCGTTTTGTATGTGATATATATATATATATATATACTGTTTGATTTGATATTAATGCCACATTTTAGTTCTTCACAAGCACTTTCTTTCTTTATTTATTTGGTGTTTAACGTCGTTTTCAACCACGAAGGGTTATATCGCGACGGGGAAAGGGGGGAGATGGGATAGAGCCACTTGTCAATTGTTTCTTGTTCACAAAAGCACTAATCAAAAATTTGCTCCAGGGGCTTGCAACGTAGTACAATATATTACCTTACTGGGAGAATGCAAGTTTCCAGTACAAAGGACTTAACATTTCTTACATACTGCTTGACTAAAATCTTTACAAAAATTGACAATATTCTATACAAGAAACACTTAACAAGGGTAAAAGGAGAAACAGAATCCGTTAGTCGCCTCTTACGACATGCTGGGGAGCATCGGGTAAATTCTTCCCCCTAACCCGCGGGGGGTTTAAGGGGGGGTCTTGGGGCCCCCAGACGCTGAAGGATTTGTATAATTAACAACCAAAAAAACGTCACCACAAACATTACGAATCCGGATTTCCGGCATATACCGGAAGAATCCCACCCATGAAGTTCTAAAAGAGAATTCATCACATTCAACACTGACATTTATGTCAATGTCAACAATTATGTGACTCAACAGTCAAAACTAAAAACTACAACCATGATGCAGTATATTTGATTTCATATTTGTACTATTTGAACCTGAGAAAATGTTACTTATGATCCAATTGGTAATTGATCAATCAATCAATCAATCAATCAATCAATCAATCAATCAATCGATTCAATGAGGCTTATATCGCGCGTATTCCGTGGGTACAGTTCTAAGCGCAGGGATTTTTTTTTTATTGGTAATTGAGTTGGCTGTATAAATCTAAAAACATTATCTCGTTAAATTCAAATGAAACATTAAAGCCATATGTACTCGATGACTATACACGCTAATTGCTTTACCAACAGCTGGAGACAGACTAAATTAAGTTCCCTGCAAAATATTGTGGTCTAGGACCCCTTAAATGTTGAGATATTTGAATTTTCATTTTGATCTGGATCGTCCTATTTATAGATTTGGCAACACATGTAACGTTGATGCAAGGGAGAGAACACCGCGGCTTTGTTGACATCCTCACTTTTTCAGAGGCTAGAACAAGCTGTAATGCATGTATTATGGTCCGCGCATGGTGACGTATCGTCATTATATGGTCTTATGGTGCGTTTGACATCGATTGTGGGCAAACTACACTTTGTAAACACGGGAGCGCGTACATATGCCTTTAAAGTTCATGTGCACTGTATTATGGGACAACTGCCATGTCATGACAAATCAATCCATGTAAGTTCAGAAACAGATAATGACAAAGGAAAGAAATATTTCTATATTGTATTATGAAAAACAGTCTTACATTTGCTTCAGCAAAGAGCACCGAAGAATGATATTATGTTTGTAATGTATAAATATATGGAGCTCCACACTTATCTAAACTATCACTGTTGACCAAAGCGTTAACCCTGCTTTCAACTCTCTACAAAGACTCCGCAGTACAATGAAAAGGTAATCATAGTCATATTAAATCGTATAACCTCTCAAGCTGAAGAGTTGTCAGATAACTTATTAATTTTGTTACCCCATGTGGCCATGCAAAAAAAGAACAGATGGGGTGAGTCCGTCAAAGGCCGTTTCCAAGGGACTTGACTACCAATAATCATGGCATGTGACATTTCCATTTGCATACAACCTCAAAAATATTTGTGGCATGAAAACTCTGCATTCATCAAGAAAAACATTTGTTTGTTTGTTTTGCTTAACGCCCAGCCGACCACGAAGGGCCATATCAGGGCGGTGCTGCTTTGACATATAACGTGCGCCACACACAAGACAGAAGTCGCAGCACAGGCTTCATGTCTCACCCAGTCACATTATTCTGACACCGGACCAACCAGTCCTAGCACTAACCCCATAATGCCAGACGCCAGGCGGAGCAGCCACTAGATTGCCAATTTTAAAGTCTTAGGTATGACCCGGCCGGGGTTCGAACCCACGACCTCCCGATCACGGGGCGGACGCCTTACCACTAGGCCACCGTGCCGGTATCAAGAAAAACATGTAGTCGCTTAATTCACACAGCGTTGAACCGTTTTAACATCATGTGGGAGGGGAGGGGGGGGGGGGGGGTACAGGTGGTCATAAGAAAGTGACACAGAACAGAACAGACCTTCAGAATCAAAGTGAGTTGCAGACACAGCTTCATACCACAATGCATGCTAGAGAAGTTGAGAGATATCACATTTTCAAAGCACAGATTTCCACTCACAAACAAAAAACAGTATTATATCACTGAACCGAGAGCGAAAGTCACTTCATAAGCCTGCAAACATTCTGCGCCCGAGGGCGATAACCGAAGCTACAACAGTGTATTTCAAGTTGCCATGCCAACCGCTCAGCAAGCTGAAGACAGAGTCATCTTGTGCCTTTCACAGAAATGTTCATCACATGAAAATATGTCCTTGAAGACGGACACACCCTGCACATCAGTGAGAATCAACGGACAGCAAGCAATCCCCGCTCACCACCAAGCAAAGCATCCGCCGTAAAGATCTACGCGGGAAGTAGCTTGGTCAGACACGCGTTCCACACATTCACATACATGTACTATCACTGAGAGGAGAAGATATTTGTCACCAGTCAACAACACATCAAAACTAAACATATGTTCGGTGGTTGCAGAATCAAAGAAAGTTATCTAGAACCGTGATCACCGCTTCAGACAGCGTCTCTATTTCGCAAGATCTCATTCGTGGGCAACACTAAAAACACACTATGGCCGCAGAGTGCCTTTGTTCAAATCCGGCAACGCATGAAAGCCAAGTCAGGAGCTATCCATGTAGTCATTGTTTTGCAAAGTCATCACAAACTCCCCGGCAACGCATGAAAGCCAAGTCAGGAGGTATCCATGCAGTCCTTGTTTTGCTGAGTCATCACAAACTCCCCGGCAACGCATGAAAGCCAAGTCAGGAGGTATCCATGCAGTCATCGTTTTGCTGAGTCATTACAAACTCCCCGGCAGCGCGAGGCTTACCGAGTCTCAGTCCCAGCTGTAAGTTTTGCGGAGAGTCGCCCGCCGGGCCCAGCATCCCCGAGTTTCCGCCAAGACTAGGCTCGGCACGCTGAGATGCAAACCCCATCAAGTCCACCGCCCCCATCCCTGACGTGAGACCCTGCATCTGGTGAACCGCCTCCCGCCCGCACTGAAGCGCGTGCAGGTAGTTCTTGAAGTTCTCGTCGTGACACGACCCCAGGCTGAGAAGGGAGGGGGCGAACATGGCTTTATGCTCGACCTGAGGCCTGCTCAGGGTTGTAAAGCTGTTGTGGGGTTCTGTCTGGGGGTCAAAACTGGGAGACGGGTCTGCTTGGGATAGGAAGTCGGTGTGCGTGTTTATCTGTGAGGGAAAGCCGGTGTGGGAGGGAAAACTGATGAGCGTGTCTTTCAAGGAGTACCGGTGGGAGTCGGTGGGAGTGGAAAAAGCCGAGTGGTTGTGTGTCTGGAGGGGAGTGTAGTGTTCGTGTGTCTGGCCGGGAGTGTAGTGTTCGTGTGTCTGGCCGGGAGTGTAGTGTTCGTGTGTCTGGCCGGGAGTGTAGTGTTCGTGTGACTGGCCGCGGTATCCTATGTGAGAGTCTGATTGTGCAGGGTATCCTATGTGAGTGCTTTGTGGTTCAGGGTAACCTATGTGGGGTTCTGATTGCACAGGGTAACCTGTAGGGTCTGTCTGCACGGGGTAACCTGTAGTGTCTGTCTGCAGAGAATAGCTGGGAGCAGGGTCTGTGTGACCCGAGTAGTCCACCAAAGAGTTTCTAGGCGACAAGTCATGTGGGGCACAGTTATCCAATGGCACGAAACCAGCGGGCTGGCTGCCTGGGAAGCCTGGACTGGCCGAGCCAGGCGACTGGCTGTAGGGAGAAGGGGCAGTGTGAGCGGCCGTCAGGTTGAACGCGTTGCTGTCCTGAAAGGGATGCACAGCCATGAACACTCCCGTGCGTCTCTGCCACTGGTGGGTGGGGGTGGAAGGGGGCTCCTTGGCACCCTCCGCCTCCTCCTCCTTCCTCTCCCCTCCCTCCTCCTCCCCCTGTCTCTTGCTGAGGTTGAGAGCCACGTCGTTGTTGCCTTGGCTCTCCCTGACGTTGCCGCCCATCCCCATCTGCTCCAGGAAAGTGTCGGCGTGACTGGCGCTCGGCCTGGGAAATGAGTAGGCTGGCAATAGTTGTAGGCCTGAGTAGTCGGCACTGCTTCGGTGGGGGACGGAGTAGTCTGAACTACTTTGATGGGGGGTAGAGTAATCTGCACTGCTTCGATGGGGGGTAGAGTAGTCTGCACTGCTTCGATGGGGGGTAGAGTAGTCTGCACTGCTTCGATGGGGGGTGCCGGTGGAGTAGCTTTGAGACTGGCTGCATCTCACCCCCATCTGACCGTCGGTTGAAGCGGCGGGAGAGTAGACGAGAGGCTGAGAGGCGGCAGTGTGCGGGACGTGGTAACCGGGGCCAAAGTCTATGCGCGGCAGGTTGTTGGGGTCGATCTGAAGCTGCTGAAGCTGACAGCTGAGCTGCTGGGGGAGGGGGAGATTGTTGTTGTTGTGGGGGGGGACGTGAGGCGGGTGGGGGTGAGGGTGGGGGGCGGCCTGGTGGGTGGGGAGGGAGTGTTTCTGGAACACCTGACGTTTGTGCTGCAGGCGGTGCGCCAGGAGCTGCTGCTGCAGGGACTTGCTGCCCCCGCTGTACTGGTAGTGGGGCGAGGCCACCGTGCAGGGCAGGGGCGGGGCCTGGGGGGGCTGGGGCTGCTGGGTGGGAGGCAGGGGCATCAGGCTCTCCTGGGAGCTGCTGGCAGAGTTGTTCCCGACCAGGTCCAGCTGCTGCTCAATGTGCAGGGACTGCTTCAGGGCCAGCAGACGGTGCGGCTGGATGTCAAACGACTCCGAGGGCAGCGACATCCGCTTCATCAGTGGTCGATGCCGACCCGCAGCCGCTGCCGTGGGCGTGCCTGACCCGCCTGACCCTGGCTCGTCCAGCGACCACTGCCGGGTACAGTGATGGGGGGCTGACAGCTTGCGGTGCGGGTGGAGGGGTTGCTGGGGGCGGGAGAAGTCATGGTAGGAGGGAGGGGTGGTGGAGGCTGATTGGGGAGCAGAGGCCTCTTCACACTCCTCGTCGGGGGGACTGCTGAGGCTGTGCGTGTCGTGGAACGAGGGGTAGAGCGTCTGCAGCTGGTGGTGCTCCTGTCTTAGCTCCACCATCCCCCGCGCTCGCATGCACTCTCGCAGCCGCTGCCGGAACGCAATGATCCCCTGAGCCACCAGGCCGTCAGACGCCCGACGACCTTCGCGGAAGTTGACGGGCGACCTGGTCTGGCCGCGATCTTGGATCATTTCCTCGGGGCCGGCGTGATCTCCAGCGAGGCAGGCGGTGTCCTGTCCCAACCTGGCGGGCACGGTGGGGCAGTGGGTGAGGGAGGGGATGGAGGTGGGGGGAGACCTGCTCGGTGTGATGTGGGTCGACATGGACATGCCCTGCGGCTTCACCTGTAGACACAAGGGTGGAGTGTAACTGTAAGAACAATAATTTCAAACGTAGTATAGAGGAACCCCCCTTTAAGGCCCCCAAATTGAAGACTTCCTCCCTTTTCTTTATTTGGTGTTTAACGTCGTTTTCAACCACGAAGGTTATATCGCGACGGGGAAAGGGGGGAAGATGGGATAGAGCCACTTGTTAATTGTTTCTTGTTCACAAAAGCACTAATCAAAAAATTGCTCCAGGGGCTTGCAACGTAGTACAATATATGACCTTACTGGGAGAATGCAAGTTTCCAGTACAAAGGACTTAACATTTCTTACATACTGCTTGACTAAAATCTTTACAAACATTGACTATATTCTATACAAGAAACACTTAACAAGGGTAAAAGGAGAAACAGTCGCCTCTTACGACATGCTGGGGAGGATCGGGTAAATTCTTCCCCCTAACCCGCGGGGGGTACTTCCTCCCTTTTAAGACCCTGTTTTCTTAGACTTTCTGTCCATAACCTCTGTAAATGTACCCCCATTTTAAGACTCCCTCCATTTTAAGATTTTAAGACTCCCCCATTTTAAGACTCCCTCCATTTTAAGACTCCCTCCATTTTAAGACTCCCTCCATTTTAAGACTCCCTCCATTTAAATGGCCCCTCCATTTTAAGACCCCTCCATTTTAAGACCCCTCCATTTTCTCCATTTTAAGACTCCCTCCATTTTAAGACTCCCTCCATTTTAAGATTTTAAGACTCCCCCATTTTAAGACTCCCTCCATTTTAAGACTCCCTCCATTTTCAGACTCCCTCCATTTTAAGACCAGATTTTGTCAGATATTTGGAGGTCTTAAAAGGGGGGTTCCACTGTGTGTACACAAGCAGAAAATGGTTGTGCTCTTGTGGAGGGGATATCGACACACCCTTCTGGTGGATTTTATTATCTTCAACACGGTTCAATTCTTCTTCTTCTTCGTTCATGGGCTTAGACTCCCACGTACACTCGTGTTTTTGCACGAGTGGAATTTTACGTGTATGACCGTTTTTACCCCGCCATTTAGGCAGCCATACGCCGCTTTCGGAGGAAGCATGCTGGGTATTTTCGTGTTTCTATAACCCACCGAACTCTGACATGGATTACAGGATCTTTTCCGTGCGCACTTGGTCTTGTGCTTGCGTGTACACACGAAGGGGGATAAGCCACTAGCAGATCTGCACATAAGTTGACCTGGGAGATCGGAAAAATCTCCACACTTAACCCACCAGGCGACAGCGGCCGGGATTCGAACCCTCGACCTTCCGATTAAGAGGCCGACGTCTTACCACCCCGCCACAGCGCCCGTCGAACACGGTTCAATCAAACCTATGCTCTACCTAACTTTAAAAGGTAGGTAGCAGTAAGAGCACTCATTTCATCTGGGTTTGGCTGGAGTTTTTGTTTTGTTTCTTTTGTTGACACAACACAGGTATCATATATCGCTGATCACTATGTTCTACAAATCAATTTCTTTTGAATGTTGTTGCATATTATATTCATATTCAAGCAGGCTACCACCTTCAAACTGTGAATTTGTATCAACAAAATACATCATGAACTCTACAATCACAGAGTTCTTCTCTTACTTAAATCGTAAAACAGCCTCATTTGATTAAGAAACTTAAACTCACAAATCAAGTAACACAGCTTGGCCGGATTTTTTGTTTGTTTGTTTGCTTAAGGCCCAGCCGACCACGAAGGGCCATATCAGGGCGGTGCTGCTTTGATATATAACGTGCGCCACACACAAGACAGAAGTCGCAGCACAGGCTTCGTGTCTCACCCAGTCACATTATTCTGACACCGGACCAACCAGTCCTAGCACTAACCCCATAATGCCAGACGCCAGGCGGAGCAGCCACTAGATTGCCAATTTTAAAGTCTTAGGTATGACCCGGCCGGGGTTCGAACCCACGACCTCCCGATCACGGGGCGGATGCCTTACCACTAGGCCAACCGTGCCGGTCTTGGCCGGATGAGACCCCCCTTCGGGAGAAGCTGTTTGGCGACCTGGTGTCCCTAAAAAAGACGGCGGCATTCCTGTGTGGCACAGGAGTTGATGTCTATAGAAGGAGCAAACGAGAAGAAGACAGTGACCAACACCAAAGTCAACAGACAACCTTGACAAACTCTCACCTGTAAGTACGCCGACTGGTTGCCGGAGGCAACAGAGGACATGGGGGGCAGGGAGCTCTGGAGGGCTGAGAACATCCCGGCGGAGGATGTCAACGTCTCCGAGCGACCCCCGCTCCCTCCAGACGCCACGTCCACCTCTAGGGACGAGTCGAAGCTGGTGAAGGGGGAGAGGGTGGAGTTGAGTCCAATAGTGTTGAGGGAGGTGCTGCTGTTGGCGCTGGACAGACTCTGCCGGTGAGCCATGCCCCCCTGGTACTGACCGCTGTTGTCAAGGTAGCCGTAGCCGTACTGCGGTAACAGGCCAAGGCCGTACGGGTCTCGCTGGAGCGCGGCGAAGCGACTGGAGTGGGCGGCCATGTCCGACATCTCCGCCTCTCGGTCCATGATGTCCGCTTCCACGCCTTCGTCGATGGACGTGGTGATGACGTTGATGGGTGCGGGGGAGGGGGCGGGGGCACGCGGCAGCATGTCGGACATGCAGTGCAGGACGTTGGGAGGCGGGGGGGTCATCTCGGGCTCGGCCCCTCCCAGCATGGAGTAGTGGGGGAGGGAGGGGCCCTGGGTAGTGGGGGGACTGGTGTTGTCGAGCGTGCGACTCATGCGCCCCGTCTTCATCCCTGACAGCTGTGGTCGCGGCAACCCCATCACCTGCACACACACTTTGTTCTTACAAACTTGCAGCACTCTTGGAATCATATCCCCCTGTTAGAAACAAGCAGCTTTCTTGGAAAACACATACTCCTCTTAGAATCAACGCCGCTTCTGGACAAACAGCACCTGAATACACACAAGGCTCAGATTTTGCGCGCTTCAGGATTTGATTTTCTTGTCTGGTTTTCTTTTTTTCTTCTGATTCTGTAGTTTCACTGCTGCAGTCATGAGTAAAGACTAACATTCACTCATTCACTAGTATAAACCTGGTATTATACAACAAGTCATGTAGTATTCTCTACGTCTATTTTTTGTCTTTTTTCCACTTTCAAAACCTGATCTCACAATTTCAGTTTTATAAACTACATATACTCAACCTACACACATTTACACACACGATTATTGTGACACTCACAATGTTCAACGGCAGCAGTAGCAACGTACCTGTGAGGGCAACATGTGTAGCATGGCTTGCTCAGCGATGGTGGATGGTCGACGTCGCCGTGCGTCAATGCGTGTGTCCGAGGGGAAGCTACTCCTGTGTTGTCGCAGTCGGTCCAGTAACAGGTAGTATATGGCAGTGTAGTGGTCGTACGCGTCATTATGCAATGCCTGCAACACAACACCCATTTTACACAAACTAAACACATTGTACGTTATTTTCAATTTTGACCAAAATAGGACATTTGACACAGTCATTGTTCTGCCAGCTGTCTAAATATGAGGTGGCAAGGCTACAGTAAAATCATTTCTCCTATTTTGGAGGTCTTAAAAGGGGGGTTGCACACTACATTTTACTTGTATCTTTTTACTCTCAGGCCATTCTGGACTATGAAAGAGAAAAGAGAAAGAAGTTTACTTACTTGGTCCTCATACTCTTTTCCATCACCAATACAGTCGAACCCCCCCCCCCCCCCCCTTTTCACCCCCCCCCCCCCCCAAATTGAAGACTCCCTCCCTTATAAGACCCTGTTTTCTCAGATTTTCTGTTCATTAGGCCACACACACAAAAAATAGTCTGTTTACAGTATCCCGACTGACCCTATTTTTTCGCGCAACCCTAGACTTTTTTTTGGCATTTGGAAAAAAAAATTAAAAAAAATAAAAATAAGAAATATTAAAAACAAAAAAAAGTCTGTTTTTTGGCAAAATAACTCAAAAATATGTTTTTTGGGAGAGAAAAAAAAAAATCCCGACCTACCGACCATATTTTTTTGGCCTATGTTACCGTAAACAGACTATTTTTTGTGTGTGCCTAATCTCTGAACATTTACCCCCATTTTAAGAATTCCCCCCTTTATAAGACCTTCGATTTTCTCAGATTGAGATTTGAAATTTCAAAAGGGGAGTTCCTCTTTAACAACGACATGCCAACCTACCTCCATGGTTTTCTGCTGGTCGATGCCCAGACTCTGCATGATGCGCAAGATCTGTTCGTTGTACTGGCCGACCTTGGCCTTGTAGCCGAAGGTGGGGGAGGGGGGACACGACTTCACACCCCCTCCCTCCATCAGCATCCACTCGTGTGTTTTGATTCGCGCTATGGAGTAACGGCGGGACGGCTCTAGCACAAGCATACGTCGTATCAAACTCTCGCACTCTGAAATCAGAAAGAAGATTAAGGTTAACGGCGGGACGATTCTAGCACACCATTTTGCATCAGACTCAAAAGATTATCGCTGTGGAAAAAATTTGGAAAAACAGTGCTTTCAATGATGAGATCTTACAAAGAAAGGTGAGAGCTGACAGAACATCTCCCGACCTCCAACAACAAGGGGCAAATGGGTGCCACACAATTCTTTTGTAAAAAACAACAACTCTGGAAGACTTTCCTTTCATTAATACAATACGTACATCCTTCCTATTTCTTGTTTGTTATGTTTGTAGTTTTTGGCTCACGTAAGTGTAGCCTATGCGGTGCTAACTTTTGTCTGTCTGTGCGCGTGTGTGTGTGTGTGATGGAAACTTTAACATTTCCGAGTCTATGGATAAAGCTCGCATAAGAAGATTACGTCTCGGTCAAAAGTGTTTGACGTGTGTGATAGAAACTTTAACATTTGAAGACGTCACATTATGACGTAAGAGGGTTAGACGTCACGCAAAGGAATTACTGAAAGTCTCGGTCATTGTTATTGTGAGCGGGCCGAGACTAGTTGGCAGATCCAGTGTCTCGCTTTCTTGCACAGTTTCACCTATGCTTACTGTGTGTGTGTGTGTGTGTGTGTATGTGTGACGGAGTGATTGAGTTTGTGTTACTGTTTGTCGATTTCTTACGTGAGCCTTGAAGGCTTCGCCTCTTGTTTCTGATTGCTTTAATTCACCTTTAAAAAAAAAAACCTCTTAAAGCTTGTCCAACACATTTTTGTTTTGCTTCCTTTCCATTCATTGTATGCTTTATTCTCCGCTCTCAATTTATACATGTAACACAAAGTACCCAAACAAATTGACACAGACTTCAAAATAATCACACTTTACGTACCATAAGAACCCTACGACTTTTCAATAACAGATATCAACTATTACAAATGTAAAAATCTAGCAACAACGTTAAAACTCTTCAATGACTGAGTGACAGTGATTGATGAACAGTAGGCTAGGACTGAGTGACAGTGGTTGATGAACAGTAGGCTAGGACTGAGTGACAGTGGTTGATGAACAGTAGGCTAGGACTGAGTGACAGTGGTTGATGAACAGTAGGCTAGGACTGAGTGACAGTGGTTGATGAACAGTAGGCTAGGACTGAGTGACAGTGATTGATGAACAGTAGGCTAGGACTGAGTGACAGTGATTGATGAACAGTAGGCTAGGACTGAGTGACAGTGGTTGATGAACAGTAGGCTAGGACTGAGTGACAGTGGTTGATGAACAGTAGGCTAGGACTGACCAGTGGACATGAAGTAAGGAATCCTGAAGCGGCCGGACACCACGCGGTCCCGCAGTTCTTGCAAGGTTGGGCCGTCAAAGGGGAGAGCACCGCACACCAGCACATACAGCACCACACCCAGACTCTGAAACAGTACACCACACATAAGGCCAAGAAAGAAAGAAAATTTCAAGTTTGCTAATTTCCTCAGCAATCATTTTTTTCAAGAACTTTCTTTGTCCTCTCAAAAGAAAAAAAACTGACCAAACTCAATTTTGCAGACTTTACAAGGAGAGTTACTTTTCTTTGACATCCTGGGGACACAGCTTGCATGATTCATGGTCAGTAGAACGCCACATGCGTCTGTGTAATTAAACAGACAAACTTCAATATTTCATTTTTCATTTTCATTTTCATTCCTTTATTGTCCCATCGCTGGGAAATTCGGGTCGCTTCCTCCCAGTGGAAAGCTAGCAGCAACGGAGTCGCGCTACCCAGGTGTCTGCGTGTTTAGGTGTATTAAGCCACCTGCACTTATGGCAGAATGACCAAGGTCTTTTACGTGCCATTGTGATGACACGGGGGTGGGACATGGCTTCCGTCTCTGGGTCTGCACATAAAGTTGACCCGTGTCCGTCCCGGCCCGAATTCGAACCTGCGACCTTTCGATCACAAGTCCAGTGCTCTACCAACTGAGCTACTGAGCTATATGCCTGCATGTGTGCGTGCGTGTGTGGGTGTGTGAGTGAGAGAGAGAGAGAGTTTGTTTGTTTGTTTGCTTAACGCCCAGCCGACCACGAAGGGCCATATCAGGGCGGTGCTGCTTTGACACATAACGTGCGCCACACACAAGACAGAAGTCACAGCACAGGCTTCATGTCTCACCCAGTCACATTATTCTGACACCGGACCAACCAGTCCTAGCACTAACCCCATAATGCCAGACGCCAGGCAGGGCAGCCACTAGATTGCCAATTTTCAAGCCTTAGGTATGACCCGGCCGCGGGGTTCGAACCCACGACCTCCCGATCACGGAGCGGACGCCTTACCACTAGGCCAACCGTGCCGGTTAGAGAGAGAGAGAGAGAGAGAGAGAGAGAGAGAGAGAGAGAGAGAGAGAGTGAGAGAGAGAGACAGAGAGAGACAGACAGAGAAAGGGAGAAAGAGAGACAGACAGACAGACAGACAAACAGACAGACAGACAGAAAGACAAACAGACAGACTGACAGCGAGAGTCGTTTGATTCCATATAGCCCAACATTAACCACAGATAAGATGAAAAACATGTTGAAGAAAGAAGAAAACCTGAGTCAAATCACGATGAGAGACTTGGCAGCAAAAGCAGGCTGCTCTGTGTTGTTTCTACATCATTAAATCACCTTTCGTCCAACAAGTGGTGCATGCTGCAAATTGATGCTTCAAGCAAAAAGCTGCTCTTTTGATCA
This sequence comes from Littorina saxatilis, assembly GCF_037325665.1. Lineage (NCBI taxonomy): Eukaryota > Metazoa > Mollusca > Gastropoda > Littorinimorpha > Littorinidae > Littorina > Littorina saxatilis. The sequence goes on from NC_090252.1 coordinate 61,772,047, forward strand.
GACACTTGCTGAGGTCATCTTTCACAGTGAGTACATAAGTTGCAACCGTCTCATTAGGCCCCCCCCCAAAAAAGGTGTGGTTAAGGTAACATAGCCCACAAAAATAGGGTAGGAAGGTAGGCAATCACTTCTTTTTTTTTTTACACTTTTTTTTCTAATGTGTACAAATTAAACTTACTTGACAGGGAAATAAGTGTGCGACTCAAGCGCTTTCGCTTTCATTTGCGTTTTCTGCACTCGTTTTTTTGTGTTTTTTTTGTTTGTTGACAAATGTAATAAAAAGTTACAGGGTTGGCCCCTAAAAATAGGGTAGGTCGGGTTACCGTAACCACACCTATTTTTTTTTTAGGCCTTATCACTATCTTTGCTGCCTACAAATATTACCCGGCCAAGCTGAAAACGGATAGCGACTGCTTATGTACAAGAGATCGCTTTGATCTTCTTATGACATCGTTTGCATATAAGCTCTAGCTTAATAATTGTGATACAGAGAAGGAGTTATGTACTTTCTATGCCTTTATTGCTACTTAGTACAATCCTCTTCCATAATAACGATCAACAGGCCTTGATGTTTAACTGGCAAGACACCTTTGACCCACAGTCTTAGCTTTAAAACTGTCTTGAGTTAGATTCATGTCCCATTCGTTTTGTCAATTTGTGAATAAAACATTTCTACAATGTAATAGATGAAGGTCTGAATAAGATTGGGGGGGGGGGGGGAGGGGAGGTCCTCTCTCACAAAAGGAAACTATCAAGAATATGACCCTTAAAAAAGCAAGACAATGCTAGAGTCAGGGAAGACTTGTGTTAATAAGCCCTGTTGCTTCAAATTGATCCCTTTGCAGGATATGTTCTTACAGATAAGGAGATAATTGGATCTCTGAGTCTTGTTACATGATCCAAGAAAGAAGATAATTCCCTGGCCTTCCTACTTAGCACACAATCATGCACACAACCACAGATATTAGGATGCTACATCGTAACGGGCAGGAGGTCCTAAGTGTCAAGGGGTGCATGCATGGTCGCCACGGCAGCTTTGACTGCATTTTAGGAGTTTTAAGGATTTATTTTAGGATTGAACACATGCACATCCTTTGAAGTTTCAGCTAGCCACCTTAAGAATGTTTGTCTGATTCTGATGTTGCATGTCTCAAGGAAGATAAGTCCAATGTTCACTTCATACATAGACATATAACTCATCCGTATATCAGATATAATTATATAACTCACCCATATATCAACCTGGGGTCCGGTGTATTTTTTGCCCTCGAAGACTTCGGGGGCGGCGTAAGGGGGACTACCACACCACGTGGCCAGTTGCTCCCCTTCCTTGAAGAAATTGCCGAAGCCAAAGTCAGCGATTTTGATATTCATGTTGGCATCCAGAAGTAGATTCTCTGCCTGCAAACACACAGAAATAAAGGAAAACATTAAGCAATGGCAGTAAATACGTTTACAGTCATTTGTTGATGATAAAGGCTTGCTTCTGCACACAAGTACACCAGAGGCCTTTACCCAATTAATTCATCCAAACATTCTAACGTCCCACTGTGCACAGAACGCAGCCATGGCAAGGCTGTTGATTTTTGGTATGTGTCCTTCTTCTTCTTCAGCGTTCCAGAATTGTCTGGTTACGTGTGAGCTCAGTCGTTTGCCCATTTGGGTTCCCCACACTATACTCTGAGAGCATAGTCAGCTTCACTCCGCTTTCGTTGAGTAGGCATGCTGGGTATTTTCGTGTTTCCATAACCCACCGAACTCTGACATGGATTACAGGATCTTAATTCCGTCCGCACTTGGTCTTGTGCTTGCGTGTACACACGAAGGGGGTTAAGTCACTAAGCAGGTCTGCACATAAGTTGACCCGGGAGATCAGGAAAATCTCCACTCTTAACCCACCAGGCGGCAGCGACCGGGATTCAAACTCACGACCTCCCGATTAGGAGGCCGACGTCTGACCACCACGCCACTGCGCCCGTCTGACCACCACGCCACTGCGCCCGTCTGACCACCACGCCACTGCGCCCGTCTGTATGTGTCCAAGTGGAGGGATCATCTTATTCTTGGTAAAAGCCTGGGAACAATATGTGACCCTCCACCACGAAATGAGTCGCATGTCACCTCGCGCGGTTCTGAGCTAGGCTTTATATAAGTCCGGGGAGTGTCTGCAGTAACAGTGTGAGGGTCACCTTAGTCACAGGCTTATAACTCAAACAGTTTTCGCTCTTTTCTAAAACGGTTTTCACCACTGGATAGAGCATAAAAAACTCTTTAGGAAAATGTAAAAATATGAAAATCATGCAAAGGTGACATGCGACTCATTCCGTGGTGGAGGGTCACATATATATATCTGAAATATAGTGGGCAGAAGTGTTTGAACAAGAAGGACTGTGCTTTTTACATTCAGTGACTGAACTCAAAGACCTGCCAACCCCTCTAACAGAATCAAGAGAACATGTTAAACAGTCATTTGCAGCTACTTTTGTTGTTGAAAGAATTGTCCTCAACATAATGCATCCCTTATGCCAAGAAAGATTCAGCGTTATTCTGTTTCTTTTGTGAAAAAGCCATCGTGTTTGTTTGCTTTCAGCAATTGATAAAATGGCCTGCTAACCATTTTCTGAGAAACTACATGAGAAGAAACACACACACACACACACACAATTTTGGATGAATAAAAATATGTCTGCACGCATATTTCCCTCATGATCAGCAAAATCAGACAGTACATTATGTCGAGGTTGACACGTGATCGATCATGTGTGTCTTACATGTACTTGTAAATCAAAATTTACTTCAATTTTTCTTTTTGTCAATTTGCTTCAATCCCTAAAACTTCCAGACTTATTTTTCATTATAATCATTGGAAAAAGCTTCTATGAAGCTTGAGCTGTGCGTGTCACAACAGAAAGTATGAGGGTGGACAAAGGAAAGATAAGACAGGCCATGAATATCGAACTTAGCAGAAGAAGAAAGAGAAGACCGGCCATGAATATCGAACGCAGAAGAAGAAGAAAGAGAAGACAAGGCCATGAATATCGAACGCAGAAGAAGAAGAAAGAGAAGACAAGGCCATGAATATCGAACGCAGAAGAAGAACAAAGATAAGAGTCAAGACCGGCCATGAATATCGAACGCAGAAGAAGAACAAAGAGAAGACAGGCCATGAATATCGAACGCAGAAGATGAAGAAAGAGAAGACAGGCCATGAATATCGAACGCAGAAGATGAAGAAAGAGAAGACAGGCCATGAATATCGAACGCAGAAGATGAAGAAAGAGAAGACAGGCCATGAATATCGAACGCAGAAGATGAAGAAAGAGAAGACAGGCCATGAATATCGAACGCAGAAGAAGAACAAAGAGAAGACCGGCCATGAATATCGAACGCAGAAGAAGAAAAAAAGAGAAGACAAGGCCAGACCGTTACTTTAAGGTACTTTAAGTATTGACGTCACCAATATAAACCACACCATGTCTTTGTCTTTCCACTTCAACAAAACAAAAGCCGTATTCATCGACTTTGAGAGACGAGAGAAAGGTCATAACGTCACAAGTGAGAGTGGGGCAGGTAGGAGAAAACACTTGTGTATGCACTTTGGAGCAACACACACACACACACACACACACACACACACACACACACACACACACACACACACACACACACACGGAGAAACACAGGTAGGAGAACACACTTGTGCATGCACTTTGGAGCAACACACACACACACACACACACACACACACACACACACACACACACACACACACACACACACACACACGGAGAAACACAGGTAGGAGAAAACACTTGTGCATGCACTTTAGAGCAACACACACACACACACACACACACACACACACACACACACACACACACACACACACGGAGAAACACAGGTTGGAGAAAACACTTGTGCATGCACTTTGGAGCAAGTAGTGTGCAAACAATCAGCAATCAATGCCAGTCAAGGTACGGCAAACAAACAGAACCACCTGACATTTACACCGTTGTAACCATCAACATCTTACGTCCCACACTTAGTTACCACTTACAGCTAGCCTGTTAAAAAAAAAAGAACAAAAAGAGAACAAAAAGCCACTGAAATGGGAACAATCAAGGTATTTGTGGCTCTTGTGTGGGAGCAGTGTTTTGAGCCTTCGTGTATTCTAGGATCTAAGGTTAATGTTTACAAGCCATAAAAATGTCTAGTTTATACTCCAGGCTTTTCTGGACAGTAAAAGGATGAGAGTTTGCTTCAATGAGAACAATCAGATGTGTGTGGCCATAATGAGAGAAAAGACTGTTTTGATCTTTACATTTAGTCAAGTTTTGACTAAATGTTTTAACATAGAGGGGGAATCGAGACGAGGGTCGTGGTGTATGTGTGTGTGTGTGTGCGTGTGTGTGTGTGTGTAGAGCGATTCAGACTAAACTACTGGACCGATCTTTATGAAATTTCACATGATAGTTCCTGGGAATGATATCCCCGGATGTTTTTTTTCTTTTTTTCGATAAATGTCTTTGATGACGTCATATCCGGCTTTTTGTAAAAGTTGAGGCGGCACTGTCACACCCTCATTTTTCAATCAAATTAATTGACATTTTGGCGAAGCAATCTTCGACAAAGGCCGGACTTCGGTATTGCATTTCAGCATGGAGGCTTAAAACATAATTAATGACTTTGGTCATTAAAAATCTGAAAATTGTAAATAAAATAAATTTTTTATAAAACGATCCAAATTTACGTTCATCCTATTCTTCATCCTTTTCTGATTCCAAAAACATATAAATATGTTATATTCGGATTAAAAACAAGCTCTGAAAAATAAAGATATACAAATTATGATCAAAATTAAATTTTCGAAATCGATTTAGAAACAATTTCATCTTATTCCTTGTCGGTTCCTGATTCCAAAAACATAGATATGATTGATATGTTTCGATTAAAAACACGCTCAGAAAGTTAAAACGAAGAGAGGTACAGAAAAGCGTTCTATGCACCACAGCGACCCCCCCCCCCCCCCCCATCCTCAAAGCAGCCTTGCCCTTTATCATGATTTGTGGAACACTCTGGAACTGTCTTCCTTTCTACTGTCAGCACAACCTTTCCAAAGCTAAATACTCCATCTCTGACTTTGGCCAATGACATTTCTTTTGTCTTGGATATCTCTCTCTCTCACTTTTT
>NC_090252.1:61777436-61814936 GCF_037325665.1 Littorina saxatilis
GAATTCGTCAATTGAATCTTTTTCTTTTCTTTAACGATCCCGCATCTACCATTCACTGTTAAACAATGTCAAATTGCACGTAATAGGAACAAACATTTTCTAATTTCAAGCGCTGGAGAAATCTAATGACGACATTTGAGAATATCCTCTGTCCCGCACCCTTAATTCACTGTGGCACCTGTACCGAGTTCCGTTATCAGCATTCGCACCCAAGGCGAAGGCCAAAAACAGACTGGGTCAGTTCGTTTCAGTGTCCAATTATCACCAGATCGTGAAATACATGACGTCTGGTTTAATCCATCACTGCAGTTCATTTCAGAAAGTTCATCATCGGGATTGTCTTGCAGCAGTTTATGTGGGGCAGAAATTCAATTTGTAAGCGATGACGAGAGCTATCAACGTCACTTTCGATGACGCCAAGGGGTAACACGGCACGCTTATCAGGAGATTTACTCATTTTCAACACACGACATGAATCCAAAACGAATGCAAATTGCGAAACTTCTGACAATTTCGGTTGTAAATGCTAGATTTAATTAAACAACTAAATAACTATATAAATGAATGTTCAGTCATTCGGATATTGGTAAAAGGAGTGACTCCCGATTTTGAAAATATTCAAGAAACCCCCCCCCCCCCCCATTTGCATCCTTGTCAAAATGGACGGCCGAGCTTTCCCTACACGGTTAAAACTAGCGCAGTTTTTTTTTCGAAAAAAAAGTAATGTCTGCAAAATTCAAGGAAAAATGTCAACACACACACACACAAGCGCACGCGCACACACACACACACACACACACACACACACACACACACACACACAAACGCACGCACACACACAAACACACACACACACAGCTGGACTAGGTGAGAGAAGGACACTACTGACACAGACACTCTAGGAGCTATCCGAGCAGCCTATCTGTAAGGCATCGATCGTGCGCTATATTTATCATCCGGGACTTGATTTATCTCGTCTGAACTGTGCTCCGCTTTCTAAAATTAGTCAGCGCGATTTACATCTGCCCGGAGACACAAAGGGGAAAAGTGAGCTGCGTGCTTTGTCTCTGTGAGATACGGCGCCATCAATCAGATTGAACATCAATTTAAAAAAAAGATTTTTTTTAAACTTGTCCTCTTTTGTTTTAATAGCCAGAAATATCCTCAGACTAACGATTCCGTACCTGGCATTGGTGTTTACGTGCTATTCCCACAAGTCTAAATGTCACGTTCGTTACTCATGTGGTTAAAAAACGTCTTGGCTATTGAACAATCTATCTTGATATAGCAAGTGAACGTTGGTATGGCCTTTCTCCGTTGTGATTTTCTTTTTCTTCTTCAAATTCATCAAGCACGCGTTAAAGCTCCCGTGTCCCTGTGTCTCTCCACGGACCATTGTTTGTTGTTACTTTAAGCCTCAGGGACATTGTACCTAAAGTAACATAAACACCTACAGTACCATGATTTTTCCGATAAGATAAAGCTCCACAAACACAATTACAATGAAATGAAATCAACGTTGGAAATATATCTTGACACAACTCCTAAACCACTAAACAGTATAAGCTCAAAGCTTGTTGTTGATCCTATAATATATATATATATATATCCATGATAAATTGTTGAATAAAACACTGTTCAAACCAACTCCAAAACGTCTAGCATGAGTATCGATACTTACACAATTATATTGACATAGCTTTTTAACGTTGCACAGGGATAGCTTTCACGTCCTTCAGTGATCCTGTTATGTGTTACTATCACACCGCGTGTGTTTGCAATAACGTATTATACTAGTGCAATGTGTTATTCATTGACATGTGAGTGATGGCACTGTAAACAATGTTATGTTGTTGTTTTTTCACCCAATGATTGTACAGCACTTTGAGCAGGGATTAAACCCAGGATACACGCGCTTTATTAATATTATGCATTATTATTATCATCCCAACACAAGAAGGTCTGCAGAGTTATATGCCCTTCCTCCCCTGTGCTACGTACATACAGTAGACAGACCTGGGAACCTCTGTTTTGCACTTTGTATTCTCAAAGAAACTTGGCGTATTTTCAGAAAAATGAGTGTACTCCACACAGCATTCGAACATCCAAAATACTGGATCGGCTTCGAGATGCATTTGTTAAAAAAGTAGTCTAGCAATTTATTTTATCGGGTTTTTTTTTTCAGACAATCAAGCATACAAAATACGTCGAAATCGCATGGGTTCCCAGGTCTGAGTATTATATATTCTTACCCACAAGTCGAAGCATACAAGCTATGTAACAATTACAACTGTTCGTTGGCGGAGATAGTCCCTTTAAAGATTTACAATCAGCCATAACGTCTGACACCGGAGATGTTAATTGCTTTGTCCCCACATAAATATTAAACGTCAATTCCACAGAAGATTCGCCTGGTATTTCAGATCCACAAGCTAACTCGCCGTACAAATTTAGCATTTTTCGAGTCTGGAACAAATCATCAGTAATCCTGTGCTCGTAATTCTTTCTATTCTGAGACTTGATATTTGAATCTGCTGACAGCAAATGTATGCGTTTTATTCAGTCGAGGCAGCGTCGAGCTCAATCTGACCTTGCAACAAATATCTCCGCCACACAATAATCCTCTAGGGGTATCGCTTTGTTTCGCTTGGGGTGGCAGTGGGTTGGAGATGAATCTGATAACTGGTTGACGGTCATTTCGCAAGCTGCTGACTGAACTGCATGCATATATATATTTGAACAGCCTCTCGTTAAGTGTACAAAATAAATAAAAAATAAAATATTAAAATTAAAAAAACATCCACCAAGAACAGAAAACAAATAAGTCCAATTTTGTTTTTAAACTGCAAATTCTAGAAATGGTCTTGCCAGCATGAAAGTTCAGCACCACCACGACCCCCCCCCCCCCCCCCCCCCCCCTGATTGTTTTGTTTGTTCTTGCATTCTTGTCTGGCTAGTGGTACCGACCTGGTAGAGCTTGATGATGTGCTGGTGGCTGAGCATTTTGAGGATGGTGACCTCTCGGTAGATCTTCTTCATGTTGCTTTCGTCGAGCTGGCTCTTGTCGATGATTTTGATGGCCACCTGCAACAACCAATCACAACATTCGTTACAAAACATATCAATTATTCATGATTCGTCTTTCACATCACAACCAATCACAGCACATGTTACAAAACAGACGTAAATTTTGTTAATGTGAAGAGCTCAGAAGCATTCCAAAAGTTGGCATTACATAGACAAGACCGCTCCAGGTATCAAATGAACCTTCGGTCTTCTGACCCCCTAAAGTTCCACTAAACATTAAATGTGGGGGTCCGGGAACCATCTCGGTGGATCGTCTGTGGGGAGACCTGGCAAAATACAGTGGAACCCCCTTTTAAGACCTCCAAAAATCAGAGAAAAAAATCAGGTCTTAAAAGGGAGGGAGTCTTAAAATGGAGGTAAATTTACATAGACTATAAGGCCAAAAAGAAAAATATGTCTGTTTCCGGTAACCCGACCGACCCTATTTTTAAGCGCCGACCCTAAATGTTTTTTTCGCTTTTCGCAACAACAACAAAAATATATATATCAAGTATACTTTATTTATTTATAATTATAGTTTCAATATATATCTAGGTCAAAAACATGTGCTAAATGATTGTAAGTAAACTAAGGAAGCATTTTAAAAAAAATAAACGTAAAAAGACGTTAACAAAACGTAAGAAAAAGGTTTAAAAAAAAAATTTTAAACGACCGACCGACCCTATTTTTTTCGGCGATGTTACCGGAAACAGACATATTTTTCTTTTTGGCCTAAAGAGAACAGCTGAGAAAGGAAGGTCTTAAAAAAGAGGAAGTCTTAAATTGGGGGGGGGAGGGGGGGTCTAAAGGGGGATTCCATTGTCAGGACAGTTGGTAACAGCCAAAAACAATGTACAGGAATGACCACATCCTCCCTATAACTCCCTAACTCTACCGTTCCCACACCATTTCAAACGTGGGTAGGGGAGGGGAGGAGGGGGGGGGCATAGCGGTGCGGCCTGCTGCTGATTGTAACAAAGCGCGACTACTACTGCCATGTAATAAAGCCGTCGTCTTAAAAACAGTCATACAGAGCTTTTGCTATACATGTACGACTGTCACCCAGATTTAAGTTTTGTAACATGTTGTGAGCCAAAAGCTCGTCCACAGTGTCGAATGCAAGATGTGACGTAAAACAAATAAAGCATGCATGACAGACAAAATTTGAAACGTCGAAAAAAAAACCCCGAAGCAGATAAAATATTATACGTGTGTAACTGTGGTTGTGTCTGACAACCTACCTTATTTTTTTGCGAAGGAAGGCATACACAATTACTTGCAACCTCGTCAAAGTTCCCCTTTCCCTCTCCCTACCCCCCCCCCCCCCCCCCCCTCCCTCAAACCGTCTTCCTGTCCCATTTTCAAGCGTACATGAAAAGCATTTCGTCAACCGATTTTACATTTCTCTACATGACAGATCACGCCGTTACAAGCCAAGGTGCTTTTCTCTTACGTCACACAACGAGGATGCAGGTCAAGAGGAAAAGATATCTCTCTCTCACACACACACACACACACACACACACACACATGCGCGGGCTTACACACACACACACACACACACACACACACACACACACACACTCACTCACACACACCCTGAAGCGCACACGTTCACAGTCTCTCTGTCTCTCTCTCTCCCTCTCTCTCTCTCTCTCTCTCTCTCTCAGTCCCCCTCTCTCTCTCTCACACACACACCCTGAGGCGCACACGTACACAGTCTAATTCTCTCTCTCTCTCTCTCTCTCTCTCTCTCTCTCTCTCTCTCTCTCTCTCTCTCTCTCTCTCTCTCTCACACACACACACACACACACACACATGTACACACACACACACACACACACACACACACACACACACTTCCTCATCAGTCTTGATAACTGAACAACTCGAAACACGACGTTGTATTAACAATAACATAGCAAATCAAATGCGTCGCAACATGGAACAATCAATAGACGAGAAAATTCAAGAAGACTGCAATGAAAGACAATATTTTGTCTGTCGTCGCTTAGTCATAGTACCTCATGGCTCCTAATAATGCTGACAACATAATCAATAACAACGTAAAACATCTTTTACTTCATGCGTTTTACCATACTCACAAGTGCTGCTCGTAAGTTGAGGTTAAAACTGAGAGAACGGGAGTGGGTGGGGGCGGAAGGGGGGGGGGGGGGGGGTAGGAGGACAGGGAGAGAGACGTTGATGGTTGAATACAATTAGACGTAAAAGCACCGCGCGCTTGCTTGTGTGTGTGTGTGTGTGTGTGTGTGAGAGAGAGAGAGAGAGAGGAAAGAGAGAGAGAGAGAGAGAGAGAGAGAGAGAGAGAGAGAGAGAGAGAGAGAGAGAGAGAGAGATTGAACAGTTGAATGTGCTTTTTAAGTCTGATGACTTGCAAGACGGAGAGAGAGAACGACAGACAGTGATCTACCGTCATGGAGAAATTCATCCACAAACTGGAACCTGAGAGAAACGCCAATCCCCCCCTCCCCCTAGACAATTACATCTGGCCGCGTCAAAAACCGGGTAAAGTGCAAGAAGACTAGGCCACTACACCTCATTGCCCAGCGGCTGACAGACGCAGTTATCCTCACCCGAGAATGACACGGAAAGGGGGGTAGGGGAGGGGAAAGTAAGGGGGAGAGGGGGGAGGGGGTCTTCATTGACGTCATAGGCATTGCTGTCAGCGTTTCTTCATTGATTGGTGTTAGGTGCAGAGTAGATGTAATGTAGAGTAGTGTGATGTAGTGTTGTGTAGGGTATAGTTTGGTGTGGTGTGGTATAGTGAAGTGTAATGTTGTGTATTGTATAGTGTAGTGTAGTGTAGTGGAGCGTAGTGTAGTGTACATCAAAAATACACGACCGAAAAACTGTATTTTAGCATAATTTACAAGGCTTGTCTGAACTTTTTCTGAACTGTTTACAATGCTTGTCAGCTTGAATCAAACACGCACTAGCTGCCATGGATTCCTAGAGCAACGACGCTAATCGTATGGGGTATTTTGGCGTGAGTGGACATAGAGACGTCACCAGTTGGGGGAAAAAAAACAGTATTGTAACTAATTCCGTGGCACAACTACTGTTCTTGTGTTGCGCCAGTAAGTTCTAATATATATCAGTGCGCACACGATCTCTCTACAGTACTGTTAAATGTTCTTTGGCGCTGTGACATCACTGGACTGTACTGACAGAGTATAATCATGGACAGTGGTGCTCCCGAATTAGGACAAGAACAAAAATCTAAAAGCGGGAAGGAAATCTTATCGTGGAAGTAACTTTACAGACATTATTGCAATGGAACCCATTTTCAAAACCAAGGTCTGAAAATGACTCATTTGGGGCCACACTGTAACAGATAATCTAGAAAACCAAGGTCTGAAAATGACTCGTTTGGGGCCACACTGTAACAGATAATCTAGAAAACCAAGGTCTGAAAATGACTCGTTTGGGGCCACACTGTAACAGATAATCTAGAAAACCAAGGTCTGAAAATGACTCGTTTGGGGCCACACTGTAACAGATAATCTAGAAAACCAAGGTCTGAAAATGACTCATTTGGGGCCACACTGTAACAGATAATCTAGAAAACCACTGTCTGAAAAGGGGGAGGGGATCTTAAAAAGGGATGCTCCCCTGTGTGAAGCGGTAACTATTCGTCTCTGTTCCTCCAGTGTTAGAGTGTTTATTCAAAACACCCTGACTACACACATTACCGATACCTGTCAACTGGTCTCAAAATACACAAGCTTTACATCCCTCCACCCCCACTCACCCACCCCCCAAAACACACACAAACATACACACACACACACACACACACACACACACGAGCAACGGGATCCCATAAAAGCACACCTACAGATTTCTGTCTGCAGTATGTCTGTACACGACTATAATTATGTACTTATCAGCTACGTGCAATGGGGTTGACGCCCAACGTATCAAAGACCACCTCAAGGTAAAGATAACCGTGCAGATCGTTCAAAGATAAATGAATTGATCCAAATTTAAAGTGAAAATGACAAGGCGTACCACACAGAGAATTTTTGAAGAACAGTCATCAACGAATTATGCAAATGCGCAACTTTGCCGATCTTGTGATGCACAGAGCCAGATGGTTGATAGGGGACGGTAGGAAGGTATGTTTTCTACAATAAGTATGCTATTTCATATGTTACGTGGATTTCCATTGGTCAATTGGGCAAAACTGAGCTCAGTGCAAAAGTGATATCGACGACATTTCCGTCGATATCAGTTTTGATATCGACGACCTCTTTATTGCTTCCCCACTTCAAAAACAAAAACACCTAAATTTAAAAACAAACAAATATATATGAAAATGTAATTATCCCAGAATTTAGTTGAGCAAGTGACTAAAGACTTTTTGAAAGAAAAGACATTTTAAAATACTGAAAAGTACAAGAAAAGAGTGAACAAGTCGCGTAAGGCGAAAATACAATATTTAGTCAAGTAGCTGTCGAACTCACAGAATGAAACTGAACGCAATGCAACGCAGCAAGACCGTATACTCGTGGTCCACCGCTCACGGCATAGGCAGTGAAATTAACAAGAAGAGCGGGGTAGTGGTTACGCTATGCTGCATAGCACGCTTTTCTGTACCTCTCTTCGTTTTAACTTTCTGAGCGTGTTTTTAATCCAAACATATCATATCTATATATTTTTGGAATCAGGAACCGACAAGGAATAAGATGAAAGTGTTTTTAAATTGATTTCGAAAAAAAATTGTTGATAATAATTTTTATGTATTTAATTTTCAGAGCTTGTTTTTAATCCGAATATAACATATTTATATGTTTTTGGAATCAGCAAATGATGGAGAATAAGATAAACGTAAATTTGGATCGTTTTATAAATTTTTATTTTTTTTTACAATTTTCAGATTTTTAATGACCAAAGTCATTAATTAATTTTTAAGCCACCAAGCTGAAATGCAATACCGAACCCCGGGCTTCGTCGAAGAGTACTTGACCAAAATTTCAACCAATTTGGTTGAAAAATGAGGGCGTGACAGTGCCGCCTCAACTTTCACGAAAAGCCGGATATGACGTCATCAAAGACATTTATCAAAAAAATGAAAAAAACGTTCGGGGATATCATACCCAGGAACTCTCATGTCAAATTTCATAAAGATCGGTCCAGTAGTTTAGTCTGAATCGCTCTACACACACACACACACAGACAGACACACGCACATACACCACGACCCTCGTTTCGATTCCCCCTCGATGTTAAAATATTTAGTCAAAACTTGACTAAATATAACAACAAGTCGCGTAAGGCGAAAATACAATATTTAGTCAAGTAGCTGTCGAACTCACAGAATGAAACTGAACGCAATGCAACGCAGCAAGACCGTATACTCGTGGTCCACCGCTCACGGCATAGGCAGTGAAATTGACAAGAAGAGCGGGGTAGTGGTTACGCTATGCTGCATAGCACGTTTTTCTGTACCTCTCTTCGTTTTAACTTTCTGAGCGTGTTTTTAATCCAAACATATCATATCTATATATTTTTGGAATCAGGAACCGACAAGGAATAAGATGAAAGTGTTTTTAAATTGATTTCGAAAAAAAAAATTTGATAATAATTTTTATATATTTAATTTTCAGAGCTTGTTTTTAATCCGAATATAACATATTTATATGTTTTTGGAATCAGCAAATGATGGAGAATAAGATAAACGTAAATTTGGATCGTTTTATACATTTTTATTTTTTTTTAACAATTTTCAGATTTTTAATGACCAAAGTGATTAATTAATTTTTAAGCCACCAAGCTGAAATGCAATACCGAACCCCGGGCTTCGTCGAAGAGTACTTGACCAAAATTTCAACCAATTTGGTTGAAAAATGAGGGCGTGACAGTGCCGCCTCAACTTTCACGAAAAGCCGGATATGACGTCATCAAAGACATTTATCAAAAAAATGAAAAAAATGTTCGGGGATTTCATACCCAGGAACTCTCATGTCAAATTTCATAAAGATCGGTCCAGTAGTTTAGTCTGAATCGCTCTACACACACACAGACACACACACAGACACACACACAGACACACGCACATACACCACGACCCTCGTTTCGATTCCCCCTCTACGTTAAAACATTTAGTCAAAACTTGACTAAATGTAAAAAGAAAGTAATAATCAGAGGGAGGGATATGGAACAGCCAAAACTGAGACAAATACTTTTGTAATTTCTTTACAGTAAATACAAAATGTCCAGAGAATTAGCAATATATCTAACATTGACTGACTGTGTGATGATATCTTCTGCTATTGGTCTGTTTCGACAGTGATATCAAAATCTCGACCTCCGGTCTCGATTTTGATATCACTGTCTCAACAGACCATAGCAGAAGATATCATCACACAGTCCGTCAATATTACCCATTCGTGAGTGTGTGTGTGTGTGTAGGTGTATGTTTATGTGTGCGTGTGTGTGGGTGTGTATCATGTGCGTGCCTACGTCAGGCTGTGTTTGCTCAGGTGTCAATAACGATCTGAAGCGATCTTTCTGCCTTTGAACTCAACCTTCATCAGCCGAGTCACACCTTGCATTTTGAAAAGTGCTGTCAATTAAATAGCTCTGGACAATTTGGCAGATAAGTTTATTTTCTGTATTATAAGTGTTCGTCTGTAGGTCCACGTAAAAGACCGCTTGGTCGAAGATCTGTGACCATAACGTTTTGTTTTGTCACAATTAAACGTTCCCATAAAATACCTTTCTTGTTTTTTTATTCAGAATTTTTGAACGTTGTCAGTCTATTTTTATTTTTTCAACCTTCATTGTTACTTGTATTAATTAATATCAAGAGCCTTGAGAGCCGAAGACAGTTGCAGGATTTTGTTCTATACATGTATACATTATATAAGACACAATAGGGGACAATGCTCTAGCAACTCGTCTGGCAATGACCGAATGCATCCATGGACAAAATGGTCTCATTACGACTTAATCCATTCAAATAATGTTCAGAGAGATCAAATATATGTACTCCGTCAAGAGCCTGAATTCAGTTCTACAGGACTTAACCTAGTATGCATGCCAGCAAAATGTAGTAATACAAGTCTTTGGCCAAGCGGCACCATATAATTTAGCACTGAAACCAACACTTGCACAGGAAGTCTTTTGGAAACTTGGCCAAAAATAATCATTGACAGTCACAAAAGCTGCGTCATAGCAGTGATTTAAATAAATTACACCTGGTTTTTTTCTGCGAGCACATCGAAAATGGCGTATCCGCGAACCCTTCCTACGCCCTTACACAAACTGGTTCCTGTCCAGGCAACATATCGCGCAATTAACTGATTTGTGTACAATAAACGTGAGAAACATTTCTAGATTATTCTCTTGAGTGTAGCGACATTCCCAAAATATATATCCCACCTGCAAGTAATCAACGAGCATTCACTCAAAAGACAATTCACAGGTACATGTAATGTCCGAACAAGTTCTTATCTCACAGACACAAACTGCGCATACATAAATTTTTATGTATACACGTACGCCAGTCTTTCTGCCTCTCTCTCCTTCCCTCCCTCCCCCCGTCACACACACACACACACACACACACACGACGGGACATTCTGAACACCCCGCACATGTGCATCGCCCTTCCCCTTCCAACCCCCCCCCCCCCCAAAAAAAAAAGGAGAAAAAGAAGTATACCCTACCCCTCCGCACCCCCCATCCCCAGCAAGCAAAGCGGGGACGCCAGGCGGGAGTAGGTAGGCAATAAATAACGGTGTTTACATTGCATGTGACGCACAGCAAGCGACGAAACGTGTGTGTGTGTGAGTGTAAGCAGTCCTTGTAACGCACGTTACGTCTCGTGTCCTTGCTGACTCTGGGGCGCAATTCAGTTGACTCCGCCGCTTTTCACCTGCTTGCCCACCTACCGCGCAATTAATAATGTCAAACACGTGTGTCTGTCCGCAGGCATCTCCTACACTGTTCCGGAGTGGAGGTGAGATAAGGGGGTAGGGGAGGAGAGCTGAAACAGGTGTCCGGGCTGTGTGTGAAGGGTCATACAACATACCAAAGAACTAGGGTGGAAAAAGGGGGGAGGGGGACTTAAAAGAGGGGGAAAAGATATTTATAATGAGTGAGAAAGACACAGAGAGAGAGAGAGAGAGAGAGAGAGAGAGAGAAAATAAGTGTGTGTGTGTGTGTGTGTTTAAGCAATACCGTAGAACTGCTTCTTATAACCGTAGAACTGCTTCTTACATTTTACAACCGATATCAGAGAATGACACACAGTACAAGCAATAAGGTCGCGCCAGCTGTCAAAAGATGTGGGGAAAAGCTGTGGATGACTCGTTGCGATACATGCCATTCACATTTCCTCTCACCCGCACGCTCTGCACTGATGCTACACATTCATGCTAAAGGTACACTGAGAATAGATTCATAGTTAATCATGTATAAGGTAAAGTTAAGATTTCCCTCCATCTTCTTTTCATACCTGTTTTGTTCCGTGCTGCTTTTGCTTTTTGCTTTTCATTTTCCTTTGTGTTTGTCCTGAAGAAGCTTACATAAGCGAAAATTTGATATTGTATTAATATATTGTGCTATCCTTGTATTGGTGAGTACATAATTATTTTTTTTAAATTTTGTTAGTCTCCCATACATTCACTTTGTTGTTTAGACTAAGATTTCTCTTTCAAACTGCACCCTAAAAACAGTGAAATATAGCGAAAACGCATGGAACTTTGACAGGCATATATATATAAATGCGGGAGTATACATCGATAGCCGCAGAGCGGTTCGTAAACACCTGTTGTTAAAATTGTAATTCGAGTGTCGACAGTTTACACGTCATAGAAAGCCCGAGATTTAATCAAATCAAATTCTGGTAAGGTTATAAAAAAGAAAAAAAAGATACAAAATTAAAAAAATCCTAGAATTTTTGCTATCGTAAACAAAACTTTGTCTTATGGCCCAATCCCTGCATGGCGACAGAAATTGTAAACAACTGCCGAGATAATGCTCTTCCAATCCATGCGTGTGTGACCCAGAAGTGGGACTACCTGCTGACCAATGCAAATACCCGCGATACAATTTTACCGTTGACTCGTTCAGTTCATAATCTTCTCCTACGTCAGAGAATGTTTTGCTTCCCCGGTAGCCTGCGATTGTTAGAGTACACAGTCCCAAGAAAGGAGCGACCACACGGGTTGAACATAACTGGAAGAAGGAGGGTTTTCTGCGCCAGCGCTGATCCGGCCTTGTTGACCATTGGTCAACAACTGATTACACGTAGGACCTATAATCGCTGTAGTGGTCACGTTTGTTCCGACGGTAATTGCGAAGGCTTTGACGTCAGAGATAACTTTCTTGCACTTGGTTGTTTGTTTTTTAACGGTATTTTTTCCTGCATAATTATGTCACTCAGAGATGTCGTTTGGCATCGCAAGCCGACGAAATGCCGAAACTCATTTCAAACTGCTCAAAGCTTTGTCGTCATTTCGGCAGAACAGGCAAACTCCAGAACTAACTCTGTCTGGTTTGTATAGGTTGTGAAAGAGTTATTGCTTTTATTGAGACACATTTTCCACAGATGATCTATGTCAGTCCACGTGTTAAAGACACACCCCTCGCTAGTGACTGGGCTATAAGGTCACGTGGGAAATCTTGCCTCAATAAAAGCAAGAGTCTTTCATAACTCATACCACCCATATCACTACAAACATTTTCTGTATTGGCAATAGTGACCTGAGGACATTAAGCACCCAATGGTCAGTCAACCCACTCAAACCCGACAGAGTTGATTCCGAACACCGTCTGTGTCATAATATAACATATATGCAGCCTAATACTGTAATAGTAATTGGCTTTACAACCTTTTGGCTACTATGTTTTCAAATGATGATTTGAAATATCATTGTTCATAATGTGTCCGCTGCGTACGCCCTTGGACGAACTCAGTTGAGTTTTAAATTTGTAGAGAACATAAATTGTCTCCAGTGTTTGTCAAGTAAAGTTATAAACGTGTTTAGTGCTCCTGCTGTCACAATGTTGGGCGGTAAATTATTCCAGTTATTCACAACACGGTTAGTAAAAAAAAGTTTGCAAACTTCTTCCCGATGGGGGCAATATGACCGCAAGGACTGTCTGTTATGGCCAAAACAGTCATCACCAATTTCGGCAAATTGGCCTAAGAAAATGAATCCGAGCAATATCCCTGGACACTACAATACACTATCGCGAAGTTCCTTTTGTGCCTATGATTTCAATGATGCGTGTGAAACTATTCATATAGGGAAAAAGAAAGCAGTTTCATGGTCCTACTTTACTTCATCATGTATATATGTCACAGTGGAAATGAGAATCCAGTGAGATTCCGAATCGCACTAGTGGAGATTGGAATTCCAGTTTGCACTAGGGCAAACTAGAATTCTCATCTCCACTGGATATTATTTTGTTAGTGAAGATTGGAATTCCAGTTTGCCCTAGTGCAAACGGGAATCCAGTTTCAGTGGAGATGGGAATTCCAGTTTTCACTAGGGGAAATAGGAATTGGGGGAAATAATGTGTTTAAAGGTTTATAATTGTAGTTTTAAAACCATATCATCTTGAGTCACTCATGACTTTAAGGCTTACTCATTTCAGGTATTGAAATTCAGAAATAAAATTAATATTATTGAATTGATATAATCGAACAACACAGAGTAATTGCGCACAATACGTTTTTTTGTAATCAATATCATTAAATCATATTACAAAGTTAAAAGTTTATAAAGATGAAGCATGAAAGGTAGGCCTTCATACACACTCCCACACATGCATGCACTCACGCACGCACACAAACATGCCCTTTTTGCTTTTTTTCATTTCACTGGAAATCCATCAACAGTTCTTGCAAAATGTGCTTTCTGGGTGACATTTTGTACAGCAGTCTATGTTTGCTTTTAGGCAATTGCACCGTTTCGTTGGACAGTTGCCCTTGCATTTGCAGACTGTTCTTGTATCAGAGTTATTTCTTGTATGTGATAAGGTGGGGTGGAAGGGGGGGGGGAAGGCCAGGACGTATTCACATGAGACGCCGAGACAGAGGTTGATCTAACATGTCTTTATTAAAATACACCAGAAGGCAGTGTCTGCAGACACATGAAAAAGAAAGGAAAACAACATAAGAACATGACACAATGAAGCGCAAAGGAAATGTTCATAACGATAACAAATACTCAGCTGTTAAGCTGAAATAAAAAGGAAGGGGAAGAAAGGAGAGACAAACCTAATTCCCTAAACAAACGATCACGGATATCGAAGCGTGACAGTGAACATTGTTAGCGGGTAAGTAGCGTTAGGGGCAAAACAACGAAACAGACGCTATGACGTCACTATACTGCCGATCAAAATGGCTAACACATAGTACTTGCACACCAATGCATCAATCACACGCTCATAACACATCATAGGCCTGATCAAACCTAGCAAATACAATAATACAAACAAGAACCAAACTCTACTTACAGTTCACTCTTCAATGCAGAATTAAACAAACGAAGTTATGGCGGGGCCGTTCAACAAATCGCCGGTCTCAAATCACTCAACACACACACAGACCGCCCAGGGTCTTGTCACCTTCGCGTCACGGGTCAGACTGACCGCCTCACGCTATCGGGGGCCGAATGCGCGCGCACAATACGAATTAACCAATCAGCATGTAAACATTCAACCAACCACGACACATGCATCCTAAGAGCACAAGTACAACAAAGACATACAGTGATACACACATGGTCGCCTCACGGGGAATAAACGGGACAGGGATTGGCAGAGAAAAGCAAAGACAGTGGCCGTGAAATCTCCACACGGCTACATCCCCCCCAACTCTTTAACAAACTGCGGCCTCGCAGATTCAACGCCCCAGGACGAGCTGAACGTGACATTACAACGCAATACAAACGTAGAAGGAACAAAACATCGACGAGTAACCAAAATTAGCATTTAACAATAAAAGTTGACATGCAAGTCACACAAACCATTTAAGCAAAATCAACCAAACCACATGAGCCAATGACTATAGATGCTAATATAAAACTCCAGTCTTGATTCAGATATAACAGTAGGAGAGAACCTTGATTGCTTATCGGTGCACCAACTGTTTCTTTCTGTCTTAACACAAGTGTAGAAAGGTCATGGTCAGATCACCAGCTTAGGGAAGAAAGTTCTCCGGAGTGGACGCGGGGGTAGCCTAACGGGAGCGGGGGAACAGGGGAAAGGATTACACTCGGACTCACAAGGCTGCTCAGCGTCTGCTAGCTTCACAGGGGGTGGAACTGTCTCCTGACTTTGACTTCCAGCAGACACAAGATCCGTCTGGCTGGCCTGCTCTCGTAGAACTTGTCGGATGACTGCTAGCCTATGACCTACACAGTATGGCTCACTAGGCTGTCGCCATGACAACGGCTGCTTGCACACTGGACGCTTCGCTGGGCACCTGCTCTGGAGATGCCCGCTGCGGCCACAAATCCAGCAGCGTGGTTTCGAAGATGGTAGTAACTTCCCTGAGGCAACTTTGGGAACGGCAGGCACACGATGATTCATTTCGACTGGCAGCTGTGTGGATTTCGCCGCCAGCGCACTGACTTCTACATGCATTTCGTTCAAAGCAGAACTTTCCTCTGCAGCAGCTTGCTTCACTAACTCAAAGTCCTCTCCCATCCATCTGAGAGCTTCCGCTCGCACTACAGCAAAAGATGCACCCTCACGCTTTCTAGCAAACTCCCTCAGATCCCGTCTCAACTCAGACAAACAAAGTCCATTGATAAAATGACCTCGGAGGGTAATATCCTTAAGGGTATCAGGTTCCACAGCGTTAACCTTCATCTGGGTAGCCTGCAATGCGTGGGCATAGTCAAGAACGCTTTCCTCTTGACTCTGGTTGCGCTCATAGAACGCTGACATCTGTGCAACCACGCAGGTGTGATCTCCAAAAGTGTCTTGCAAGATGTTCAATACAAAGTTGGCAGTGGCGGTCTCCTGTGGGGGATGCAGATTTACCTCCCTCCTGGCTGGCCCAGCAAGTGACTGGATCAGCCATTCAGCAGTTTCGCCGCCCAGTGCCCCCAGGTTGAAGTGGGCAATGATGCGACGAGCCTCCGTAACGAAGTCGTCTAGTGAACAGCCATCTTCGCCGCTAGTGAAGAGGGGAAGCCTGGGAGGGGAAAACATTTGCCACTGCGGTCTAGGAGCCACGTCGACCGCCATCTTTGATACGCCGAGTACCTCCTACACTGCCTTCTGATGTTAATTATGGCGTCTCTACTTCCTGAACCCTGCTGCGCAGCGCCATTTGTGATAAGGTGGCGTGGAAGGGGGGGAAGGCCAGGACGTATTCACATGAGACGCCGAGACAGAGGTTGATCTAACATGTCTTTATTAAAATACACCAGAAGGCAGTGTCTGCAGACACATGAAAAAGAAAGGAAAACAACATAAGAACATGACACAATGAAGCGCAAAGGAAATGTTCATAACGATAACAAATACTCAGCTGTTAAGCTGAAATAAAAAGGAAGGGGAAGAAAGGAGAGACAAACCTAATTCCCTAAACAAACGATCACGGATATCGAAGCGTGACAGTGAACATTGTTAGCGGGTAAGTAGCGTTAGGGGCAAAACAACGAAACAGACGCTATGACGTCACTATACTGCCGATCAAAATGGCTAACACATAGTACTTGCACACCAATGCATCAATCACACGCTCATAACACATCATAGGCCTGATCAAACCTAGCAAATACAATAATACAAACAAGAACCAAACTCTACTTACAGTTCACTCTTCAATGCAGAATTAAACAAACGAAGTTATGGCGGGGCCGTTCAACAAATCGCCGGTCTCAAATCACTCAACACACACACAGACCGCCCAGGGTCTTGTCACCTTCGCGTCACGGGTCAGACTGACCGCCTCACGCTATCGGGGGCCGAATGCGCGCGCACAATACGAATTAACCAATCAGCATGTAAACATTCAACCAACCACGACACATGCATCCTAAGAGCACAAGTACAACAAAGACATACAGTGATACACACATGGTCGCCTCACGGGGAATAAACGGGACAGGGATTGGCAGAGAAAAGCAAAGACAGTGGCCGTGAAATCTCCACACGGCTACATGTATATTGCTTGGTTCAACACTGTTAAGTTCCAGAAACTCTACAGAGCGCATGTCCACAAGTTCAACACCGTGGTTTTACAATACAATACAATACTACTGTCGGCTCTGACGGCCGAGGGTGGGATCTCTCTCTCTCTCTCTCTCTCTCTCTCTCTCTCTCTCTCTCTCTCTCTCTCTCTCTCTCTCTCTCTCTCTCTCTCTCTCTCTCTCTCTAACTCTCTCTATCTCTCTCTAACTCTAACTCTCTCTAACTCTCTCTCTCTCTCTCTCTCTCTCTCTCTCTCTCTATATATATATATAACTCTCTCTCTAACTCTCTCTAACTCTCTCTAACTCTAACTCTCTCTAACTCTCTCGCTTTCTCTCTCTCTCTCTCTCTCTCTCTCTCTTTATCTCATGCTTCATCTTATATAAACTTTTAACTTTGTAATATGATTTAATGATATTGATAAAAAAAAACTATTGTGTGTTGTTCGATTATATCAATTCAATAATATTTATTTTTATTTCTGCATTTCAATACCTGCAATGAGTAAGCCTTAAAGTCATGAATGACTCAAGATGAAATGGTTTTAACAACAATTGTAAACCTTTGAACACATTATTTCCCCCAATTCCTATTTCCCCTAGTGAAAACTGGAATTCCCATCTCCACTGAAACTGGATTCCCGTTTGCACTAGGGCAAACTAGAATTCCAATCTTCACAAACAAATATCCAGTGGAGATGAGAATTCTAGTTTGCCCTAGTGCAAACTGGAATTCCAATCTCCACTAGTGCGATTCGGAATCTCACTGGATTCTCATTTCCACTGTGACATATACACCACGTGTTCAAAATAGCATTGCTGATCATAAATAACAAAAACAAAATATAAATGCACTGAGTGACTTTAATATCATGCACGCAAAAAATAAACACTGATACCACACAAAACGAAGTGTGACGTCTTGAAGATAACATTGTACTAAACTGCACAGTTATGTATTTTGAGCAACAAGCTATCAGTGACAGTGTAGTACGAAACAACTGTTCGGTTTCTGTGTCAACGGGTCTCATTCATCTTTCTTTCTTTATATGGTGTTTAACGTCGTTTTCAACCACGAAGGTTATATCGCGTCGGGGAAAGGGGGGGGAGATGGGATAGAGCCACTTGTTAATTGTTTCTTGTTCACAAAAGCACTAATCAAAAAATTGCTCCAGGGGCTTGCAACGTAGTACAATATATATATTACCTTACTGGGAGAAGGCAAGTTTCCAGTACAAAGGACTTAACATTTCTTACATACTGCTTGACTAAAATCTTTACAAACATTGACTATATTCTATACAAGAAACACTTAACAAGGGTAAAAGGAGAAACAGAATCCGTTAGTCGCCTCTTGCGACATGCTGGGGAGCATCGGGTAAATTCTTCCCCCTAACCCGCGGGGGGTGGGTCTCATTCAGAGTCGTCTCTGTCATTTGTGGT
Organism: Littorina saxatilis; assembly: GCF_037325665.1. Classification (NCBI taxonomy): domain Eukaryota; kingdom Metazoa; phylum Mollusca; class Gastropoda; order Littorinimorpha; family Littorinidae; genus Littorina; species Littorina saxatilis. The sequence goes on from NC_090252.1 coordinate 61,796,132, forward strand.
TTTAGACATGCACGGAGTGATCGAATGGGTATGCTTCAAATTGAAACCTCGAGGTCATCATTGATGCCCTCTCAAAGAATGAAAGCATAATGGTAATGTACATTATCCTACAATCGTGAGAGCGACACTCATCTATCTATAACAATATCGTTCAAACCACACGTGGGTATATCATGTAAATGAAGTCGTGTCAAATTAATCTGGACCTGCTTTTCCACAGCTCATGATGCTACAGTCACCGAGACAAACACCATTATGGAAACCCTGTTGCGCTCGCTGTTGTCCTTGGGAGAGGTTTTAGAACTAACACCTCACGCTATACTTTCTAGATTGACGTCTCTTTGCTTTGACGTCAAAGATTGCACGAGGCTTTGGAAGAGATCGAGTTTCCAAGAAGCGTCTTCAATGTGCACGCGTTGACTCCGGGATGCCTTGGAGCTGAAGGCACGCAAGTACAGTATTTAGGATAAACAGAACACTACATGGTTTGATTTGTCGTACCAGATTTACACGAGTTGCTTTTTTCAAATATTGAAAAGCTCGCTTTCGCTCGCAGTTCAATATTTAAAAATCAACATGTTTAAAAATCAACATACGACACAGCAAGCCATGCAGTATTTTCTATTTTGTGTTTGTTGTTGTTGTTTTTTTGGTGTTATTTTTACCTTACAGTGCACCGCCCTGATATGGCCCTTCGTGGTCGGCTGGGCGTTAAGCAAACAAACAAACAAACCTTACAGTGCCGCGTGACTGAGGATGACCACTTAATCAAATCGATGTCATTCACGTACATGGACACAACTCTCCGATGCTGCAGGACAGTTTTGCTCTGATTCCGAGACTCGTCACTGTTGCGGATAACGTACTCAAATAATATATCTCGTGTTCTTGCTGAAGGTCCAGGTCATGCAAAACTGTCTGCTAAATCAGACTTTTCTTACACTTACACTTACCCTTACCGTGATAGAAGCAATAGCATTCTTACCAAATCAGCGATTTGGTCCATTCATGGGCGCCGTTTGAAACAGTTCATTGCCACACAAAACCCTGCTTTCCCCCACAATGAACCGCACTAAGCAATGTTTCTCAAAGCAAAGCGTACAACATATACGCCTACGCTAGTCGTAACTATAGATCTATAGTGGGTTGGGTTTTTTAAGTAACATCGGGTCTAACAGTAACACTAGTACCTGTCAACTGCAACAGTACTTGTACTTCCAAAAATTGACCCAGAGCTGCACAAAACATTCACCTCACAGAGTGAGAGTTCCAGATCTTGACCGCAGCGTAATCGTCTGATCAATTTCCGCTGGGTCGTTTACTTGTTACACGGCCAACGCGCGTGACAGGGCAGGGTACATGTAACACACTAACAGAAACACTGAGGTGGGACTGGGAGGCAGTAAACTTCAAACACAAATAGTGAAATACAGTGTCATTACAGTGGAACCCCACATTAAGACCTCCAACATTCTGATAAAATCAGGTCTTAACAGTTAAATAGGAGGGAGCTTTTTTCCTGAAAAGGGTTGGCCATACGACTGGTGTAGCATGCACTGCTCTGCTTTTATATCCGGCCTTCGATCTTTAAAAATGATTTTGTCATATTAGAGAGAGAGAGAGAGAGAGAGAGAGACACACACACACACACACACACACACACACACACACACACACACACACACAGCACATACATTGTAATGAGAGAATGAACAGAAACGCCACAGTAAAACAAGAATTGTCCACTTACATGCAGATTTCCATGGCCAATTCTTGGAACATCGGCCTATCTTCTTTTTGTTATCGTGAGAGAGAGAGAGAGAGAGAGAGAGAGAGAGAGAGAGAGAGAGAGAGAGAGAGAGAGAGAGAGAGAGAGAGAGAGAGAGAGAGAGAGAGAGAGAGAGAAAATAATCTCCCACTCACCATTTCTAGGCTAAAATATATATACTAGTATTACTACATTCTGTGAGCCTTTATTGGGACAGTCCCAGGAATAGCATTGAGTTGCTTATCTCTGTTTATTTACCTGTGTACTTTAAATAAAGCCACAGTCACTGTATCATGGTGTCCTGTAGTACAGGTAAATGACCTTGAGGTGTTGGTACCGTGTGCCTGTAGGATATGTACACTGTACAATCCTTAATTACATGTAATGACCAAGCGTTTGGGGGGACAGGGTCACGGGGATCATTCTTTGACAGGGTCAGGTCGTGTCACTGTCAGGGTCAATTGAGTTTACGGTGGGTCGCCAGATCTCTTTCTTGGCAAATAAACGAAATTGTTGGCAGTTTGGCTGAAGTAGCAGTTCTGTTTAGTTTGCCAGCTTTGGGTTTTGACCCTATTTTAAGATCCCCCACTTTAAGACTCCCTCCCTTTTAAGACCCTGTTTTCTCAGATTTTCTGTTCATAACCTCTGTAAATTTACCCCCATTTTAAGACTCACCTGAAATGTTATTTTCAAAAATACCTTTTGAGGCTTTTCTATACCAAACTCAAAAAGACACATTTTGTCAGGCAACAAAGTCTGCACAATATCAATAACATTTCAGTAGTTTCTATTGAGAATAATATATTTTACTGACTCTAGAAAACTGTTTAATCTTCTAATATATATGGGGAAGCCTGGAGGTAAAACATGCTCACATTGGGAGATAGAGAGAGAGAGAGAGAGAGAGAGAGAGAGAGAGAGAGAGAGAGAGAGAGAGAGAGAGAGAGAGAGAGAGAGAGAGAGAGAGAGAGAGAGAGAGAGAGAGAGAGTGAGTGTGTTAATTATTATTTGTGGACATGATTTGGCAGACAGTAGCTTACTTACAAACCCATTTATAGGTGGTTGATCACTGACCTGAGTAAACAGTGATCTAGTACTATCACATTAATAAATAATAGAATGTGACCCAAATACCTTCATAACTATAACTGTTCTTTATCATTATAGATAACAGTAACACTACATAGTACTTAATCAGGAGTATCAGTGCAAAAAAAAGTCCATGAATATATAATATATATATATGTTTTATCTGTGTGACATACAGTTCAGCATGACATTTTGTATTTTTACACCCATTAAGCTCTTCATAGATCTCAGTCTCACCATTCTTTACTGATAAACTGATAATGTGGTGTACATTGTATTGTTGTTGTTCATTCACGTTATCAACTAAAGGCCCATACTCTACAAACGAGACCCAGTTCAGTTTATTTCCGGAACTTCATTTAATGAAAGAAAAGGAAGGATTCGCTAAGCCTGCAGCATTCCAATAAACAGGATGCATACATGTCCGGCACAAAATAGGTCATGCATTACTTCTGAATAGTAAACAGTGTTTCCAAGATAAATTAGTGTATAAACTATAAGTGCAAGCCACCCTCACACATATTCAATTGCACTTTGATACATATATATATTATATGATTGCCCTGTAATGCTCATGGCCACTTAACTTACAACTGCTCCAACAGTTATTGCTTAAACAAGTTTTACAACCTGGCTTTTGGCTCAGAATAATTAATGTTAATTAAATACATACATGTATTTAAATACCAAACCATTTTAAAGGAAAACCCAAAGCTTCAGTATTAGAATGTAACTATTTCAGTATGCCATACTTATAGTTATATAGAGTTTACAATTAGGCCAAAAAAAAAAAATTGTCTGTTTAGGGTAACCCGACCGACCCTATCGATTTGGCGCCGACCCAAAAACTTTTTTTGATTTCAAAAAAAAAGAAGAAAAAAAAGAGGTAAAAATGCTAAAAAAAGACATTTGGCGTTTCTTTCTCTCCCTTTCTCTCTGTTTTATTTATACGTTAGTTTTGAAACATGTATTCATCAAATATAAGAAGTGAATGTTCAGCCAACATAGCATTTACAAAAAAACAAAAAAAACAAAAAAAAACAAAATACCTACCTACCGACCCTACTTTTTTTGGTCATGTTACCCTAAACAGACAATTTTTTTTTTTTTGGCCTTATGTTGGTTTAAACAAAATTTTATTCAGAATTTCTTCGCATGAACAGTTCGAAACACACAGCTAGGACACGCACTGAAGCAAATGCTTGTATCACGTGACAAGAATTATGTTACTTGAGAGGTACATGTACCTCTCACTACCTATGTTCAGAGACACAAGAGAGAGAGTCATGGATAAAACACATGTATCCTCTTTCAACATGTATTACCGATTTATTGTTGGTCTGAATACAAGTCTAATTTCCATTTGTTATACAATTACAATGCTGCCTTGCGAGCAGTCATCCTCTGCACTTGTGCAAAAGAGATCTTACATGAATGTAATCATATTCGAATCATCTTCATTCAAACGTCATCTAGGTACAAAGTTACATTCAAGCTTCTGATGGATTTGAGTTAGTCGTGGAGTGACAGATGCACATGAAAACTGCCCATCAACCTTTCTTGAGAAGGGTATTTTTGACGAAAAAGTGTACATAAAAACTATAATATGAACAACTGTTCACTTTACCAGCCCAAACTGTAAACAATCATCAGGCTCTAGTCTATCACATAGTATCAGCTTAAGCAATGAAGGAGTGCTTTTAAGTGAATTGCACTATTTCGGTAATTTGTTTTGTTTTTAATTTACTTTCTTTTACTTTATTTGGTGTTTAACGTCGTTTTCAACCGTTCAAGGTTATATAATGGTAACACCTATTGTTTGTATAAATTATAACATTAATTATTAATATACATGTATGTGCCTAAGTGAACTGTTATGGACATGTTACGAAAACCAAGGGTACAAACCATGACCCAATAACAAAGTCTATCAAATATGCTGAAAGAAACCTCAGCATGAGTTTTGAAAGTTCTACCTACCGTAAGTATTAATTAATTAAACTACAGTAAAATGAATATAAGACACCACCTCAATCCTATTAAACATTCTTGAAGTAATACATTGTTTAATTGGATTGGGAATTATCAAATTTTGATGTAATTATTTTTTAAGCACTTTACTAAAAGTCTTAACTTAAATTCTAAAATGACAACTGCAACACTGCACTGCTCTGAGCAAAACAATCCCCTCTTATCATTATTTTTTTCTCAAGCATTATCCCTAACTGACCATTTACTGACAATAGCTGTGTCGCTCTGCACATGACGATCTTTAAGTGTACCCCCTGGCCTGTCCATACGTTGTAAAGAACAAAGGACTAACGTCACAAGAAAGATGATTCAACAAATCCTCTCTGTGTTAAAAAGAATCTAATATGTTTGCCGGGCAGCCACCCATGAACACACTGCTGTCTGTGATGGGTAAGGAAGAAAAGCACCATCTGCGTTAACGCCTGTTTTCCACTTGGCCGACTATGCGAGCCCACAGAATGTGTCACAGTAGAGACCTTAGACTGCATACATCATTACACAGTGTTGTTGCCCGCCTAAGAAGACAATAGGTCATTAATGGACCTCCCTAAAAAAACCACAATAGGTCCAAATGTCCTGGCTTTAAAAAAACAATAGGTCCAAATTTTACCGCCATACCTTTGATTTGTATGCAATGCAAAATAACTTACAGTCCGGAGTTAAATCTATCTTTTTACGCAAAAATGTATTATTTATATTGATTAACTTTCAGCTGTTTGCGCCGTTTTCGGTAAATAGGTACACCGGCTGGATCGGGTATTTCCGTAAACGCAGCCTCGAGTGTCAATGACGACAAACACGGACTCGGCACCGAGTGCATTTTCACTCGTAGCGAACATGAGCATTTCGATCGGGGTTTGTTTTCCGACTTTGCAACTCCCATTCCATTCATTGCAGACCTTGTCCGTCTTGTACGAATATGTATCGGTCAGTTGACCACCAAAACGTAAAAACTATCGGTCCATCGACCGGACAAGGCTAGGTCCAATGCGTCAAATCAGAAAGGAATGGTCAGAGACCGAAGACCGAGGCCTGGCAACAACACTGATTACATGTATACATAATTATGTACATATGTCATCTGTACCACTGTGCAAAATCTCTCTCACTTGATTTGTTCAGCAAACTTGTATAGAGGGGACAACGTGGATCAAACCCCACCCTTTTCCATCCCACACTCAGCCCACTGATCTACCTACCCCCTGCTTGAAAGAAATTCCACCTAGAGGTCACCGAACTGCTGTGAGTGCTGTATTTAAGCTGGTAACATAACACTCACTGTGTCTACTACAATGGAACCCCCACTTTAAGACCTCTGATTGTCTGAGAAAACCAGGTCTTAAAAAGGAGGTTGTCCATAATGGGAGTACATTTCCAGTGGTTAGGCCAAAAAAAAAATTGTCTGTTTAGGGTAACATGACCAAAAAAAAGTAGGGTCGGTAGGTAGGTAAAGTTTTTTTTTTTTTTTTTTTTTTTTGTGTGTGTAAATGCTATGTTGGCTGAACATTCACTTCTTATATTTGATGAATACATGTTTCAAAACTAACGTATAAATAAAACAGAGAGAAAGGGAGAGAAAGAAACGCCAAATGTCTCTTTTTAGCATTTTTACCTTTTTTTTTTTTTTTTTTTTTTTTCAAAAAAAAGTTTTTGGGTCGGCGCCAAATCGATAGGGTCGGTCGGGTTACCCTAAACAGACAATTTCTTTTTTTTTGGCCTTATGAAGAAAAAATCTCAAAAAGTAGGGTCTTAACTGACTTAAGATAAAAGGGAGCGAGTCTTAAATTGGGGAGTCGTAAAAGAGGAGTTCCACTGCAGTATAAAGTTTAGCTCTTTGTGGGGGGTGTATAATTTAAATGCATTGTGTCACCGCATGCACAGTACTGATACATTACACTGACAGAAAAGGGTAAGAGCAAAGGGAGTCTACTGAGCATGCACAGAACTTACAACACAGACAGTGGGACAGAGGTGTGTGTACACAATTTATGGTGTCATTTTCAGTTTTGTGCATGCTGTGTTAGTGACTAGTGTCTCTAAGAATTTGTAAGTGTAGGTGACAACTTGTGGTACTGGGCATCAAGGGAGGTAAAAAAGGGAATAGTCTGACATAAAAAATTAAAATAAAGACCTAGCTGACTCATATTATATTTATTTGTAAGCCCACACACACGCATACAGACACACAAATAAACTTTAGAACTAGGAGGGAAAATGTGTACACCTGATTTGAAGCTCAGTTTTGTGTATAATCATTACTCACTACTAATACTAGTAACTAATAGTAATTATACATGTGATGTAGTGCTTAAACATGTGGTATTTAACTGAATATCTTGCCATCTAGTCAGTGAAAAGTCAAACAAGACCCTCGTTTTAGCACTGCATCTGATCAGTCTGGTTTTAGTTTTACATGATTGGTTAGTCAGGACTACAATAATTTCATAATGGCCACAGAATGACTGGCACAATGGCATAAACTGTGTTTCGTCATCCGGGGTGAAAACTGACGCTGTCTTGCATTAAGTGATTAACCCCAATAGAAACAGATTCTATTACTATACCTCAGGTGGGAAAGGAGACATTAACTTGATTAAGTGTGCATTAGATTAAAGTACACTTGAAATAGTGCTTCAACGTTTGTGTCAGCTAGCCAGGTGAATATATTATATAACAAAATCAAGAAAAAGAAAAGCCAAACAAAGAATTTCAAGTGTGAGCCCAAATTTTCGACCTGTTGCCAGGCCTTCCACAGGGGCATATAATATCATGTACAATTACACAAATTTAAAACAAGGTCTAGACTAGACTCTAGCGAAACAGATGACCTGTTGAAGGAGTATAGGTTTATGGTGAGAAGCAACCCCTCTCAGCTACATTTTCTATTTCTGCCTCCAGTACTAAGAGCTTAGTGACTATTTGGGACATGGTTTGCCCTCCCAGGGTGACTGTACCAGTCTTGATCCCCACAAAACACAACCTGTCCTACCCTTCCCTCCCCATGGCCCGTACTGACCCCACAGAGAGGAATGTAAACAGAGTGAGCACACAACGAACACGCAACACACAGTCACCGAGTCAGTGCGCTGTGCAGGCACTCCACACACGAAATAAAGTAAACTAAACGTAAGTTGAGCCGGCTTCCTCACTCGGCCTCTTCAAACCGTCGTAGTGAAAACTTGTGGTAGTGAACTTTCCGTGAGTCGAAATTGAATCACTGCGATTTCGTGACCGGAAAGATAATCTCTGTTTGCCATCTGTACTGAAGGGGTCACAAAGCGAAAGACAAAAGAATGTGGATGGTGTATAGTAAACGGAGTTTTTGAACACACAGCAAACTTCGCAAGCTTCACCCTCCCCAGTCATACTTCCTTGTCAATCGTGGCCGCAGGTGAGACACTGGAATGTTATCGTAGTTGCAGACGACACATTCTCGAGAAAATAAAATGGATGAACTTGGATCCACTTACCTCTGTCTTTGTGATACGATGCTTTGCGAGTTTGACGACAGCGAAATTTCCTTTTCCTATCGTTTTTTCGATGTCATAAAATCCGACACGCACGGACGGTGCCTGTCCCTTAGGTCGCTGTAGCGTGGGTGATACTCCAGCCATCATCACCATTTTTCCACTACAGGCAGGCACAACATGCGTTCACAATTGACGGTTCGAATCCCCTAGCTCTCCAGAGCCCGTCTTTCAAGCGTGTCAGTATCCTGACTCGCCTGGTGAACGGCGACATGCCTTCTTCCTCTACGGTTCACGCTTTCTTTCTGCGAGAGCCACTCTTTCTGGCCACCCTGTTTGACGTCATCATGACGTCACGCGCCGTATTATCGGATTCGAAGGCGGAGTTTCGTATTCAGCTGTTGCTAAGGAGTTTTGACGCAGGCAGATCGGCAGTGATCTAAATAAGAAAATGGCAGAGTGGCAGAACTCGGCAGCCGAAGCATTCTCTTCAGGCACGAAAAGAAAGACACAGCAGCGGTAGGCGTTGAGAGGTGCGGAAAAGAAACAAACCAGAAATGACTTGCCACAGGCGCATGAAATCGACTTCCTTCTGGAGGTGAAACTATCCCTTCCCTGCTGTTACGTCACAAGCAGCCATACCTTTTTCTTTTTTTTCCAACTGAGGTCGAAATAATGACAATTTCCTCCCCCCCCCCCCCCCCCCAATCCTCCCGCCCTTCCTCCCCGTATAACCCGTCAGTCCCACCGGCGTTCCCGGCTTCGGCGCAGTGAGCAATACCTGATGGAGACTAGTATCGAAAAAGGTTAAAGAAAAGAAGAACAAAATCATATTCAAGTAAATATGCATTCATCAATCGATCGATATTACAGTAAATATACAGCAATCAATCGATCGACCGAACAATCGATAAGCTGCTCATTCAGCATCAACTAACACATTTTGAACAGGAGCATGTACTATGTTCCGTAATTTTCAACAAGTGCACTAGTGTTTAGTAATCGTGTAAAGCCATACTTGTGTAGGGAAAGGGCCCCTAATATGGACCACTTTTTATATTTAGTCAAGTTTTGACTAAATATTTTAACATCGAGGGGGAATCGAAACGAGGGTCGTGGTGTATGTGCGTGTGTGCGTGTGTGCGTGTGTGTGTGTGTAGAGCGATTCAGACTAAACTACTGGACCGATCTTTATGAAATTTGAAAATCTGAAAATTGTAAAATAAAATAAAAATGTATAAAACGATCCCAATTTACGTTTATCTTATTCTCCATCATTTGCTGATTCCAAAAACATATAAATATGTTATATTCGGATTAAAAACAAGCTCTGAAAATTAAATATATAAAAATTATTATCAAAATTAAATTGTCCAAATCAATTTAAAAACACGTTCATCTTATTCCTTGTCGGTTCCTGATTCCAAAAACATATAGATATGATATGTTTGGATTAAAAACACGCTCAGAAAGTTAAAACAAAGAGAGGTACATAAAAGCGTGCTATCCTTCTTAGCGCAACTACTACCCCGCTACGAGTATACGGTCTTGCTGAAAAATGGCGTTGCGTTCAGTTTCATTCTGTGACTTCGACAGCTACTTGACTAAATATTGTATTTTCGCCTTACGCGACTTGTTATATTTAGTCAAGTTTTGACTAAATATTTTAACATCGAGGGGGGAATCGAAACGAGGGTCGTGGTATATGTGCGTGTGTGCGTGTGTGCGTGTGTGTGTGTGTGTGTGTGTGTGTGTAGAGCGATTCAGACTAAACTACTGGATCGATCTTTATGAAATTTGACATGAGAGTTCCTGGGTATGAAATCCCCGAACGTTTTTTTCATTTTTTTGATAAATGTCATTGATGACGTCATATCCGGTTTTTCGTGAAAGTTGAGGCGGCACTGTCACGCCCTCATTTTTCAACCAAATTGGTTGACATTTTGGTCAAGTAATCTTCGACGAAGCCCGGACTTCGGTATTGCATTTCAGCGTGGTGGCTTAAAAATTAATCAATGACTTTGGTCATTAAAAATCTGAAAATTGTAAAAAAAAATAAAAATTTATAAAACGATCCAAATTTACGTTTATCTTATTCTCCATCATTTGCTGATTCCAAAAACATATAAATATGTTATATTCGGATTAAAAACAAGCTCTGAAAATTAAATATATAAAAATTATTATCAAAATTAAATTGTCCAAATCAATTTAAAAACACTTTCATCTTATTCCTTGTCGGTTCCTGATTCCAAAAACATATAGATATGATATGTTTGGATTAAAAACACGCTCAGAAAGTTAAAACAAAGAGAGGTACAGAAAAGCGTGCTATCCTTCTTAGCGCAACTACTACCCCGCTCTTCTTGTCAATTTCACTGCCTTTGCCATGAGCGGTGGCCTGACGATGCTACGAGTAAAATGGCATTGCGTTCAGTTTCATTCTGTGAGTTCGACAGCTACTTGACTAAATATTGTATTTTCGCCTTACGCGACTTGTTGTTTATTGCTGATAACTAGCTTGTTTTTGTGCAAAGAAGTTTCATTTTGTGTTTGGTAGTCCTTCTTTCTTAGGTGAACCGTTAGGCCTAATTAGAGTAAAATAGCTTTGATACACATTCAGCAAAAAATAAATACAGAAAAAATCACAAATGGTCCATATTAGGCGCATATTAGGAGACTGGGCGCCTAATATGGACCAGTGAAGCGGCCTTCACGAATCACTGTAAAAAGCCCCCTATATTTCAAAATAACATGATACAAATTAGTGTACAAGTCAGCCTAATTAAAATATGCTTTAGATTTATCTGTTTCGGGTTGATGAGAGCATTATTTAAAGCACACCAGGAAACTAAAGAAGCTTATCAAAAACAGAGTGAAAATAAGTGAAATTATCAACTTCCACGAAAATAAAACTTTTCGTTGCATTTTTTTTTAAATCTCTAGGGCTAGTTATAGGTTATTACCAGCAAGCTTCTTAATGAATTAATGAAAATAGCCTTTAGCTTTTATTTTCTTCGATTTGTTGAAGGTGGTCCATATTAGGGGACTCGCACATACTTTGAGATTTTGTTTGCAGTAGAAACTCGGGGTCAACACTGCTAAAATGTAACAAATACGGTTTTAGCTGTCATATAATTATAGCCATTTCTGTTTGATAAAAGCTTTGGCTGTAGACAGAAACGAGTCCGTTTTAGGCGGCAAATTTAGAGTGAACGCTGCCAAAAGTGAAAACAGAGAAAAAGCCTAACGGTTTTGAGATTTGTGTTTTTGCAACTGTTTTGACATGAGCAAGTTATCTAAAGAAGGTGAATACAGCGAATAAAACTTTTTTGAGCGCTCTAGCGCCGTTAGTTGGTGGTGGTCCATATTAGGAGCCGGTCCATATTAGGAACCCTTCCCCTACATACATATTTTTATGTCTGTTTGTTGATTTTTGTTGTTGATTATATTTAGTCAAGTTTTGACTAAATATTTTAACATCGAGGGGGAATCGAAACGAGGGTCGTGGTGTATGTGCGTGTGTGCGTGTGTGTGTCTGTGTGTGTGTCTGTGTGTGTGTGTGTGTAGAGCGATTCAGACTAAACTACTGGACCGATCTTTATGAAATTTGACATGAGAGTTCCTGGGTATGAAATCCCCGAACGTTTTTTTCATTTTTTTGATAAATGTCTTTGATGACGTCATATCCGGCTTTTCGTGAAAGTTGAGGCGGCACTGTCACGCCCTCATTTTTCAACCAAATTGGTTGAAATTTTGGTCAAGTAATCTTCGACGAAGCCCGGACTTCGGTATTGCATTTCAGCTTGGTGGCTTAAAAATTAATTAATGACTTTGGTCATTAAAAATCTGAAAATTGTAAAAAAAAATAAAAATGTATAAAACGATCCCAATTTACGTTTATCTTATTCTCCATCATTTGCTGATTCCAAAAACATATAAATATGTTATATTCGGATTAAAAACAAGCTCTGAAAATTAAATATATAAAAATTATTATCAAAATTAAATTGTCGAAATCAATTTAAAAACACGTTCATCTTATTCCTTGTCGGTTCCTGATTCCAAAAACATATAGATATGATATGTTTGGATTAAAAACACGCTCAGAAAGTTAAAACAAAGAGAGGTACATAAAAGCGTGCTATCCTTCTTAGCGCAACTACTACCCCGCTACGAGTATACGGTCTTGCTGAAAAATGGCGTTGCGTTCAGTTTCATTCTGTGAGTTCGACAGCTACTTGACTAAATATTGTATTTTCGCTTTACGCGACTTGTTATATTTAGTCAAGTTTTGACTAAATATTTTAACATCGAGGGGGGAATCGAAACGAGGGTATGGTGTATGTGCGTGTGTGCGTGTGTGCGTGTGTGTGTGTGTGTGTGTGTGTGTGTAGAGCGATTCAGACTAAACTACTGGATCGATCTTTATGAAATTTGACATGAGAGTTCCTGGGTATGAAATCCCCGAACGTTTTTTTCATTTTTTTGATAAATGTCTTTGATGACGTCATATCCGGTTTTTCGTGAAAGTTGAGGCGGCACTGTCACGCCCTCATTTTTCAACCAAATTGGTTGACATTTTGGTCAAGTAATCTTCGACGAAGCCCGGACTTCGGTATTGCATTTCAGCGTGGTGGCTTAAAAATTAATTAATGACTTTGGTCATTAAAAATCTGAAAATTGTAAAAAAAAATAAAAATTTATAAAACGATCCAAATTTACGTTTATCTTATTTTCCATCATTTGCTGATTCCAAAAACATATAAATATGTTATATTCGGATTAAAAACAAGCTCTGAAAATTAAATATATAAAAATCATTATCAAAATTAAATTGTCCAAATCAATTTAAAAACACGTTCATCTTATTCCTTGTCGGTTCCTGATTCCAAAAACATATAGATATGATATGTTTGGATTAAAAACACGCTCAGAAAGTTAAAACAAAGAGAGGTACAGAAAAGCGTGCTATCCTTCTTAGCGCAACTACTACCCTGCTCTTCTTGTCAATTTCACTGCCTTTGCCATGAGCGGTGGCCTGACGATGCTACGAGTAAAATGGCATTGCGTTCAGTTTCATTCTGTGACTTCGACAGCTACTTGACTAAATATTGTATTTTCGCCTTACGCGACTTGTTTTTTTTTTGTTATTGTTTTTCCTTTGCGGATGTCCGTGTATAGTTTATGTCGTGCTAAATTCACGAAATTGACGAATTCGCGGAATCGGCAACATTTTTGCCCATTCACGTAATCGGCAAAATGCTGCCCATTAGTTTTGCGAAATCGGCAGCGTTTTGCCGAAAATGCCAATAAAACGTTTTCATTTTGCGACATCGGCAGCCAGTCCGTAAGTTTAGATCCATAATATGGTTTGCATGGTCTGTGTTGGTCTATGTCGAGCATAATTCCAAAAATGCACGAAAACTAAACTTTTTGCAATAACTTACCAAAACTTATAGATTATTGCACCAGCTATCTATTTCAGAATCTACCTGTGTGCGTGTGGTGATACCCAAGGCATTTGAGAACTTTGAAACCCAAAACCGTCTGCCTGTTTCGCGAAATGGGGAAGTTTTAGACGCCTTTACGCATTTCTGGCAAACCGCTGCCGATTTCGCGAAATGGACAGCATTTTGCCGATTACGCAAAATGGGCAAAATTGTTGCCGATTCCGCGAACTCGGCAATTCCGTGAATTCGGCACGACATAATTTAAATATTATATGTGATCGTAGTGTAAATCGGTCATACACGTAAAAACCCACAGGTGCAAAAACATGAGTGAACGTGGGAGTTTCGGCCCATGAACGAAGAAGAAGCAGAAGAAGAAGAAGAAGAAGAACAAGTCGCGTTAGGCGAAAATACAACATTTAGTCAAGTAGCTGTCGAACTCACAGAATGAAACTGAACGCAATGCAATTTTTCAGCAAGACCGTATACTCGTAGCATCGTCAGTCCACCGTTCAGGCAGTGAAATTGACAAGAAGAGCGGTTTAGTAGTTGCGCTGAGAAGGATAGCACGCTTTTCTATACCTCTCTTCGTTTTAACTTTCTGAGCGTGTTTTTAATCCAAACATATCATATGTATATGTTTTTGGAATCAGGAACCGACAAGGAATAAGATGAAAGTGTTTTTAACTTGATTTGAAAAATTTAATTTTGATAATAATTTTTATATTTTTAATTTTCAGAGCTTGTTTTTAATCCAAATATAACATATTTATATGTTTTTGGAATCAGAAAATAATGGAGAATAAGATAAACGTAAATTTGGATCGTTTTTATAATTTTTTTTTTTTTTTTTTTTACAATTTTCAGATTTTTAATGACCAAAGTCATTAATTAATTTTTAAGCCATCACGCTGAAATGCAATACCGAAGTCCGGGCTTTGTCGAAGACTACTTGACCAAAATTTCAACCAATTTGGTTGAAAAATGAGAGCGTGACAGTGCCGCCTCAACTTTCACGAAAAGCCGGATATGACGTCATCAAAGACATTTATCGAAAAAAGGAGAAATATGTTCGGGGATATCAATCCAAGGAACTCTCATGTAAAATTTCATAAAGATCGGCCCAGTAGTTTGGTCTGAATCGCTCTACACGCACGCACATACACACATATACACACTCATACACACACAAACATACACATACACCACGACCCTCGTTTCGATTCCCCCTCTATGTTAAAACATTTTGTCAAAACTTGACTAAATGTAAAAAGAAGCACAGGAAAACATGTCGTACATGCACACATACAACAAGTCGCGTAAGGCGAAATTACTACATTTAGTCAAGCTGTGGAACTCACAGAATGAAACTGAACGTAGTCCGCCGCTAGTGCAAAAGGCAGTGAAAGTGACGAGCCTGTTTGGCGCGGTAGCGGTTGCGCTGTGCTTCATAGCACGCTTTACTGTACCTCTCTTCGTTTTAACTTTCTGAGCGTGTTTTTAATCCAAACATATTATATCTATATGTTTTTGGAATCAGGAACCGACAAAGAATAAGATGAAAGTGTTTTTAAATTGATTTCAAAAATTTAATTTTGATCATAATTTTTATATTTTTAATTTTCAGAGCTTGTTTTTAATCCAAATATAACATATTTATATGTTTTTGGAATCAGAAAATGATGAAGAATAAGATGAACGTAAATTTGGATCGTTTTATAAAACTTTTTTTTTTTTTTACAATTTTCAGATATTTAATGACCAAAGTCATTAATTAATTTTTAAGCCACCAAGCTCAAATGCAATACCGAAGTCCGGCCTTCGTCGAAGATTGCTTGGCCAAAATTTGAATCAATTTTATGGAAAAATGATGGTGTGACGTCATCAAAAGTATTTATCGCAAAAAAGAAAAAAATGTCCGGGTATATTATTCCCAGGAACTCTCATGTCAAATTTCATAAAGATCGGTCCAGTAGTTTGGTCTGAATCGCTCTACACACACACACGCACAGACAGACACACACACACACACACACACACACACACACACACACGCACACACACACACACACACACACACACACACATACACACACACACATACACCACGACCCTCGTCTCGATTCCCCCTCTATGTTAAAACATTTAGTCAAAACTTGACTAAATGTAATGACGTACAGACACACCAAAAAACAGACATAATGACGTACAAACACACACAAAAAACAGACATGGTGACGTACACACACACAAAAAAAACCCAGACATAATGACGTACAGACACACCGACAAAAAATAACACCAGAACCAGATTGATACACATTGAGTAGGTGTAAAACAGTGTCAGGTCCCGTAATATTGATAGGAATGCCAAAATAAATCCATATAAATCTAGGCTAAAAGTGAATGTAAAAGAGAAGTAGAAATGGAACGAACTGATGTCAACGCTATCCCAATTCAAAAGAAATCCTTTCAAACTCACTGACAATGTTCGACATCATTTTTATTCTAAACGCACCGCGACGACTTACTTTTGAATTCTAAATCAAAAGATACGGCAAACAACTGGAAACAAAGTAGTTTTAAAATTTGGCTAAAAAAAATACGATTTATCAGAAAGAAAACAAGTCGCGTAAGGCGAAATTACAACATTTAGTCAAGCTGTCGAACTAACAGAATGAAACTGAACTCACTGCATTTTTACAGCAAGAGCGTATACTCGTAGCACCGTTACATCGACAAGAAGAGCGGGGTAGTAGTTGCGCTGAGAAGGATAGCACGCTTTTCTTTATCTCTATTCTTTTTAACTTTCTGAGCGGGTTTTTAATCCAAACATATCACATCTATATGTTTTTGGAATCAGGAACCGACAAGGAATAGGATGAAATAGTTTTTGAAACGATTTCGGAAAATTAATTTTGATCATATTTGTTATATTTTTAATTTTCAGAGCTTGTTTTTAATCCAAATATAACATATTGTATATGTTTTTTTAATCAGAAAATGATGATGAATAAGATGAATGTAAATTTGGATCGGTTTTAAAAAAAATTTTTTTTTTTTACTATTTTCAGATTTTGAATGACCAAAGTCATTAATTAATGTTTAAGCCACCAAGCTGAAAAATGCAATACCGAAGTCCGGCCTTCGTCGAAGATTGCTTTACAAAAATTTCAATCAATTTGATTGAAAAATGAGGGTGTGACGGTGCCGCCTCAACATTTACAAAAAGCCGGATATGACGTCATCAAAAGTGTTTATCGAAACAAATAAAAAAAGCATCCGGGGATATCATTTCCAGGAACTCTCATGTCAAATTTCATAAAGATCGGTCTTGTAGTTTGGTCTGAATCGCTCTACACACACACACGCACAGACAGACACACACACACACACACACACACATACACACACACACACACACACACACACACACACACACACACACACATACACCACGACCCTCGTCTCGATTCCCCCTCTATGTTAAAACATTTAGTCAAAACTTGACTAAATGTAAAATGAAGAAGCACACACACACAATCACGGACGCACAAACACTGTGACGCGCGCGCATGCACACTGACGCGCTCTCTCTCTTTCTCTCTCTCTCTCTCTCTCTCTCTCTCTCTCTCTCTCTCTCTCTCTCTCTCTCTCTCACACACACACACACAAACACACTGACACTAACACACACACAGGAAGAGAGAGAGACACACACACACACACACACACACACACACACACTGAAGCACACACACACACACACACACACACACACATACACACACACATACACGCGCGCGCGCACTAACGCACGGGCACGAATGGGTTTTTACGTGTATGAACGTTTTTACACCACCATTCAGGCAGCCATACGCCGCTTTCGGGAGAGGTATGCTGGGTATTTTTGTGTTTCTAGAACCTACCGAACTCTAACATGGATAACAGGATCTTTTCCGTGAGCACTTATCCCCCCCCCCCCCACCCCTACCCCCACCTCCACCCCCTGACCGCCTGATGTACCTCGTCTTAACTTTTTTTCTTTTCTGTGTCTATCTTTTTTTCTGACTTTCACCGTTTGGAGTCGAAGAATAAAAACAAAATTGGTTTCCAGACACGAGGATATGCCCCAAAATTACCATTGAAATGTAAAATGTTCTAACCAACAGGGCGGTGCCCATGTTACCCACTGGGCGGCCCCTGGACCCCTGCCTCATTTTTGTAGAGATGAACAATATCAGACGGATTAATTGTTTTATGTAGGTTGTACATTTAATTGTTCTATTTTGTATATGTTCTTTTGTAAAGGGCCTAGAGCCATAGGTTAGGCACTTAAAAATGTCCAGTTATTATTATTATTATGCTCATCAGGTGTTTTCTGTCTTTGTGTTCGCTCCGTACTTTCGGTTGCAACTATTCCTTTTTTGGATGATTTTAATTCATCACCTATTGATGTTTCTGCAACCATTTTTATGTTCACTGTCTTAATGAAAATTCTGGCAAATACGTTTGCGTTGTATTTTATCATTTGATTTTGTACAGTTACTTGTGTTGTTTTTACACTGGCTTGTTCATGGTGTGACGTGGGTTGAGAGATGAAGTGCAGATAACAAAAAAAAAAGTAATGTACCCTGACTCTGCGTTTGCTGTCTGAGTCTTTCATCTCCCTGTCAAATAAACAAGAAAGGTTCAATTATTGCAACGTTTCATTCAGGACAAAACAGGGCCATTTATGGTGCTAAATAGGGCCATTTATGGTGCTAAATAGGGCCATTTATGGTGCTAAATAGGGCCATTTATGGTGCTAAACAGGGCCATTTATGGTGCTAAATAGGGCCATTTATGGTGCTAAATAGGGCCATTTATGGTGCTAAATAGGGCCATTTATGGTGCTAAACAGGGCCATTTATGGTGCTAAATAGGGCCATTTATGGTGCTAAATAGGGCCATTTATGGTGCTAAATTGGGCCATTTATGGTGCTAAACAGGGCCAT
>NC_090252.1:61819936-61827436 GCF_037325665.1 Littorina saxatilis
CATCGTCTTGGGTATACACACACGGCCCGGCGCGGCCGTTATTATCGCTAAAATTAGAGCCCCCCCTCCCCCCCTTTTCTTCTGGAATCCGGACAAGCAAAACAGATCTCCAACTTGTTTGCA
This sequence comes from Littorina saxatilis, assembly GCF_037325665.1. Lineage (NCBI taxonomy): Eukaryota > Metazoa > Mollusca > Gastropoda > Littorinimorpha > Littorinidae > Littorina > Littorina saxatilis. The sequence goes on from NC_090252.1 coordinate 61,820,060, forward strand.
GAAGACTCCATTCCGCGCTTCAGGTGTCTCTACTTCCAATTTTCTTTTTCTTTTCAGTTTTCTGTCTTTCCGTCTTTCTTTTTTTTCTGTCTTCTTTTTTTCCTTCTTTCATATGTTTCCCTTTCTTTTCTTCTTTTTTTCTCTGTGTATGTCTTGCTTTTTTTCTTCGTTTGCGTGTGTGTGTGTGATTGCGTGCTTGTGTGCGTGCGTGTGTGCGCGCGTGCGTGCGTGCGTGCGTGCGTGTGTGTGTGTAAGTATTGGGGGGGGGAGGGGGGGGGGGGGGGGGTTGACAGTAGTAAGACGAACATTCATTCTCAGTTAAGCCTTTGCAACGATTTAGCAGAACATGCTGTATTAGCCATGATAATTTAAGCTAATTAACTGAATGCCAACTGGCGGAAAACTAAACAGCCTTGACCTTCATCGTCGAAGTATCGATTTTGTGCCATCAAATTTGTCAACTGATGTTGTGACGCATACGTTTAGCAGCCTGTAAGATATTGTTTTCAAGAAATCTAATCCATATTGATAATCAAAGCTGACATCAAAACCGTGCTGTTTTCCGGGATGACGAAGTAGCGCGTAGCAGTGGACGCTTTTAAATAACCTTTTTGTACTGTATATGTATATTGGGTGCTTTGATTGCTTAATTTCATGATGCCGCAGTATTGGTATTTACCTTCTAACCGTATATGTGTGTGTGTGTGTGTGTGTGTGTGTGTGTGTGAGAGAGAGAGAGAGAGAGAGTGTTTGTGTGTGTGTATGTGTGTGTGTGTGTGTGTGTGTGTGTGTGTGTGTGTGTGTGTGTGTGTGTTTAGGTACAGGGGGCAACATTGCCGCTGTGGCAATTAAGCGCTTTATTGTGTGCGTCTTGAGGCGACAAGAAACCGTGCATTCCTCGGCTTTTTAAAACGTGGTCGCTTGTATTGTACGAGGGCCACTCATCATGGTTTGCAATCTGGTTTTTCAACAACACTTAGGGGAAAAGCTCCTAATATGGACCACGTTTTGTTTCATGCTAATAACTAGCTTTTTTTCTTGCGAAGAAGTTTCATTTTGTGTTTGGTAGTCCTTCTCTCTTAAGTGAACCGTTAGGCCTAATTAGAGTGAAATAGCTTTGTTAGACATTCAGCAAAAATTAAATACAGAAAAAATCACAAAGGGTCCATATTAGGCGCCCAGGCTCCAAATATGGACCAGTGAAGCGGTCTTCACGAATCACTGTCAAAAGCCCCCTATACTTCAAAATAACATGATACAACTTATTGTGCATGTCAGACTAATTCAAATATGCTTTAGATTTATCTGTTTCGGGTTGATGAGAGCATTATTTGAAGCACACCAGGAAACTAAAGAAGCATATCAAAAACAGAGTGAAAATAAGTGAAATTATCAACTTCCGCAAAAAGAAGACAATTTGATATATTTGTTTGAAAGCTCGAGGGCTAGTTATAGGTTATTTTCAGCAAGCTTTTTTATGAATTAATGAAAATAGCCTTTAGCTTTTATTTTCTTCGATTTGTTGAAGGTGGTCCATATTAGGGGACTCACACATACTTTGAGATTTTGCTATTATTTTTTGTTTGCAGTAGACACTCGGGGTCAAAACTGCTAAAATGTAACACATATGGTCTTAGCTGTCACATATAGCAATTTTAAAAGGGGGTTACACTATATATGACGGCTTACTAGCGCCAAAACTAAAAATTAGTAATTAACCCGTGAAAGTTACTAATTTTCACGAGAAAATTACAATTCTGACGGGAAAATTACTAATTTTCACGTGTTAATTACTAATTTTCTAGTGTTAATAACTAATTTTCAAGTGTTAATGTCTAATTTTCAGTTTTGGCTCGCTTCCTGACGGCTTACTAGTGCCAAAACTAAAAATTAGTAATTTTCACGCGTTAATTACTAATTTTCTTGTACCTCGTGACTGTGGGGGCTCAATGCGCATGCGCGACTGTTTCACCTGCGAGAGCAAAACATCCTTCGATTCGAAACTTTTCTGGTCCATAGTTCTTTAATTAGATGTAAATTAACACTAAGAGCTGAGCGCATGGGTAGATAACCGTGACATACAACTGTCTGTCCGAAAACTTGTTGAATAACGAATTCTATCGAAAGATATTTGTGAAAGTGTGTGAGTCTCGATGAAGAGATCCGTCTGCTAGTCGTCGGACCTTTTGCACATGTCCGACCGGCCGCCATTTTTCCTCTCTCGGTTCGAACATTTTCGGATCGATTGTCCTTCCCTAATACACTTTTAAGCAAATGTATGAGTGTGGGAGTGGAAACAAATATGAAGTACAGCTGTCTGCCTGACAACTTGTCGAATAAGGAATTATATTGAAAAATATCTGTGAAAGTGTGAGACCACAGCCGATCAAAAGTCCGTCTGCTACGAACAGCTTCGTTTCGAAAGTTTTCAGGGTCGATTATTCTTTTCTAAGATACCCAAAACAACGTTTAGGATAGCGCTATTGCAGAAAACAGTGACATGCATCTTCCCGTCGAATTACTTGCTCGATAAGGCCTTCTATTAAAAGATATTTTAGAAATAGTGTGAGAGTGATGTTTGCCGGGCGTTGAAGCCTCTCAGTGCGGACTCTTATAATCCGACTACTGTGACCGAAAACGAGGCAAAAATGAAAATTAGTAATTAACACTGTTAATTACTAATTTTCACGTGAAAACGATAACCCTAAGTTTTGGCACAAGTAAGCCGTCATAACTATAGCCAGGTTTTATCTCCAGTTAAGGGGCATAATATACCTGCGCAGTTTCAGCGGCACAGACGACGCACGGCCTATTATTTATGCCGCGATAGGGATTATGACGAGTACTTGGCCTGTTTTCCTTTCATGCAACGTGTAGCGGGCTGGGATAAGCTGCAGTGCGTCGTCGGTCCTGCTGAAGTTACATATGTGAGCGGAGCCCCTTACGATGTCCCACACTGCGAGGAGACCTCCTGCCGTCATATTGTCTTAGCATGTAGGCCCAGCACCTGTCCACCCTACCCCTCTTCTGCTCTTCACTCCAGTTATGGGGCACCCAACACCACAACGGTTTTTTTCCCCGCCAAGGCAGTCGTGGAGAATGCGAGTGACACTTCCCAATGAAATCGTCATGATATCTTGTATTTCAGCGTTTGTCAGTTTTGGGTTCTTCTTAATCAGGGAGTCTACTCATTAGACGTTTTCTTAGGGTGACGGTCGTTGCTATTCGACCACAACGGTCGTCGTCTTCCATCGTTCTGGTGCCAGACATGAACTGTCTGAACCACTTTCTTCTTCTTCTTCTGCGTTCGTGGGCTGAAACTCCCACGTACACTCGTGTTTTTTGCACGAGTGGAATTTTACGTGTATGATCGTTTTTTACCCCGCCATTTAGGCAGCCATACGCCGTTTTCGGAGGAAGCATGCTGGGTATTTTCGTGTTTCTATAACCCACCGAACTCTGACATGAATTACAGGATCTTTTTCGTGCGCACTTGGTCTTGTGCTTGCGTGTACACACGGGGGTGTTCGGACACCGAGGAGAGTCTGCACACAAAGTTGACTCTGAGAAATAAATCTCTCGCCGAACGTGGGGACGAACTCACGCTGACAGCGGCCAACTGGATACAAATCCAGCGCGCTACCGACTGAGCTACATCCCCGCCCATGTCTGAACCACCTGAAAACACTTACTCTGGACTGAGATTGGTCTCCAAAACAGTGTATTAAACTGTAAAAGCACTCTTGAATACATCATAGCTCGAAAATCCCTTCGCAAACGGTCAACAATGCCGGCAGCAAACCAGCCACCCGTATCGGAACATTTGTGACATTGTCGCATGGACAGAACATAGTTACACGGAATCAATTATACAAAAAAATTGGGTCACGTATTAAGACATTGGTTTTTGATGTCATGTAAAAAGCAAAGTAGTCACGTCATTAGTTCGTCCAGGTTGGTTTAAACAATGTTTTATTAAATCAAACATGATAAAAAAAATACAACGATAAACAATAGGGACACGAACTCAAGCAAACGCTTATATTACGCGCCCTACGTAGTAGGAAAATAACGCAAATATGATGTCGGACAAGCATTACTTATCAATTGTTGAACTATCTACAAGAAGAGCATAGTTAAAGTAAATCAGAAAGAATAAGAAAAAGCTAGCAGGAGGAAGAGGGGGGATGGTGGAGGAGGGAGGAGAAAACGGTAGGTACATATAAAAGATGAAGTTGGCAGCGCATACAAATAAGAATATACATAGTACATTACAAACCATAGTCCTGTGGCAAGTAAGCAGTAGCTCGCTAAATATACATTTGAAAAATGCATATAAAATAAGGTTTGTTGGCATGAATATGGGTACTGAGTCAAATCAACAGAAACGACCAGATTCATGGATAAACGATTGGACACTTTCAAAAACAAGCTTGTTGGTGCAAAGAGAAAGGTTTTCGCTACCATTTAACAATATTTCGACATGTCTGTAATTAACAGGAAGTGCGTTTATTGTAGACAGGCGAGCATCTACGTACAAAGGACAGGTTGCAACACATAGTGAGATTCCTTCGTACATTATTTAGAGATCCACTCAACTCGCTTCGTGTCTTTATTGCTACGCCAAACCACCCCTTACGTACCTCATCCCACACCCCACCCCCACCCTACATCGCCTTCCCTCTCTTCTCTGCCCACGTCCTTATAAACTAAAAGTTCGTTCACGTAGGCTCTGAAAAGTCCCTATCCGTTGGTCGTCTGATCGGGTGTGGGTGGCCGTTGTTGACGTCATTACCTGCTGGTGTTACACGAATTGCTGACCCCCTGATCGCAGACACGTGATTACTTTTTAGTTCTGACGTCCCAGTCTGCTTAAGAGACAGAGAGCGAGAGAGAGAGAGAGAGAGAGAGAGAGAGAGAGAGAGAGAGAGAGAGAGAGAGAGAGAGAGAGAGAGAGAGAACTCAGAACTCAGAACTCAGAACTTTCTTACACAAGGATAAAGGTTTTAGGCTTAGCCTAATCTTTCAACCTGTGCTTCTAACATAATGTCATTTGACGACAAGTCTAAAACAAAAACAAACAAAAAGCAAAACATAGCAGCAATGCATCGTTAAACGGTGCCATAAACAGGCTGTTTAGTTTCAAGAATAAGGGAGAGGCGGTCGAGGAAGTACGCATTCAGATTGACTTCACATGCATATAAAATGAAAAACTTAAAAGCATTGCATACACAATCAGAATACTCAATAAAAACAAAATTTTAGGGGGCAGTTTATATTGTCATCAAGTGTGTGTGCACTCGCCTTTTAAAGGCTTTTGAAGATGTGGATCGTTTGATTTCCATTGGTAAAGAGTTCCACAGAGATGAACCTGAAAAAGCACAGCTTGATTTATAAAGATCTATGCGAGGAATTGGTGGGAGTAACTTGTGAGACCCATTACCTCTTCGTGACGTGTGTAAAATACGATTGCACATATTTGGGCACATCACCATGAACATAAAGACAGCCTTATTGTATGTACAAGATGAGCTTTGAAGAAAAAGAGAAAGAGAGAGAGAGAGAGAGACAGACAGAGAGACAGAGAGAGAGATACAGAGAGACAGAGAGAGATACAGAGAGAGACAGAGACAGACAGAGATAGAGAGAGAGAAATTGGTAGAGAAAGAGAGAGAGGGTGGGGGAGGGGGGAAAGACAGACAGAGAGACAGACACAGACCGACAGACCGACAGACCGACCGACAGACAGACAGACAGACAGACAGACAGACAGACAGACAGACAGAGAAAGACACAGACAGCGAGAGACACACACAGACAGAGAACGACAAACAGACAGAGACAAAGTCAGACAAAAAGAGATAGACAGATACACATATATTAAGCTATCACGGCAGCACACATATTCTCAGCTCTGTATCGTAGCCATGGAAACTAAGCAGATGGGAAATCATATAATCACGGGCCTCAGGTTCACATTCAACGGGCAGGGTCAGTCTGGCAAAGGTCACAGCAAATGTGACAGCGTAAAAGGAAAAACAACCACAAACACATAAAAAGAAACACACAAACAAACAAACAAAAACAACGCTGAAGGTTTTCCGAACAAAAATAAAAACTGATCAATGAAAAAAATAAAATAGAATGAATGCTAAAGAACATTTGCTGCAAGAAGCCACACCTATCCTCACATTGGAATAAGCCATACTAACGAGGGCTTTCCGGTGGCTCAGGGGTTATTGGAGGTTAATGTGGCTAACAGTTAACATAACCGTTTTTCTTTGCATTAGTTTCATCCAGAATAGTTTGTTTGATGGAATTATCTATTTACTCGGTTAATGATTTTGTTTTACCCAAATGAATTAATTTTGCTGCGGATGCGTGTTTAAGAAATAGAATAAGAATCATGGCTGTGACATTGAAATGGAATGTCGTTTTGCCTCGCGAGGATGTGTGTGTGTGTGTGTGTGTGTGTGTGTGTGTGTGTGTGTGTGTGCGGGTGGGTGTGTGGGTTCGTGCGTGCATGGGTGCTTGCGTGTGTGTGTGCGTGTGTGTGTGTGTGAGTGCGTGTGTGTGAGTGCGTGTGTGTGTGTGTGTATGTGTGTGTGTGTGTGTGCGTTTGTGTGTGGGGGATGTGTGTGTGTGTGTGTGTGTGTGTGTGTGTGTGTGTTTTGCGTACTCTGTGACTTTTGTCTAAGGTGTAAATGCAAGCAAAGCCATGTGTACTTTTGTGTTTGTTTTATGGATTGGATTTGGTATATATATATATAGGCCTATGTTTGTTTGGCTGACCTTTCTTTTTGTGCATGAGCGCACATGTCTGCGGATATAATTATATATATACACCCGTGTTTATTCCAGACACTGTTCGTTTAAAACACAAGTGTACGTGAGCATCAGCATGTCACTCTGCCCCCCCCCCTCCCCCTTTCTTACCAGTTTCCTCCCCACACTCTGAAAATGTCGTGCGATTGTATTTTGACTCGATCAGCGATGCCAATACTTCCGATCCAAGGTCTGGATTTAGAAACAGGAGGATAGGAATAGTCCTGTGTCTATACTCAACTCGCCATCTTGTTTTTCACAGGAGTCAATATATAGCCATAATTATAGCCTAGTCGGTTGTTGCGTGGTTACCTTTCCTTCTTGATTCGATCCCAGGCCGTTCTTGTCTTTCATGTGCCAGTCATATCGACTCTTGGGGCTATATTTATGCCAAGGCAAATTTGGGTGAGTAGGGTGGGGCGTTTGGCGGGTTGGGTCGGGGTGGGTGGGGGGTGGGGGGTGGGGGGGAGAAAAGAGGGTGGGCAGGAAGGGACACAAGATAGTGGTGGAGGGAAGCTAAGGGATGCGGAAGTTACGTGTGCAATAAAAGTG